>NW_024730555.1:0-27500 GCF_018991925.1 Homarus americanus
ATCAAACTTCGTTCAATTGCATGGCCTCCCTCTCCCCTCCTCACCTTCTCCCTCCCCTACCCTCCCCTACCTCCTACCCTCTCCCTATCTCCCCTCCTCTCCCCTCCCCACCTCCCTACCCACCCTCCTCCTCCCCATCTCCCCCTACCCTCCTCTCCCCTCCCATCTCCCCTACCCTCCTCTCCCTCCCCACATCTCCCCTACCCTCCTCTCCCCCCCCATCTCCCCTACCCTCCTCTCCCTCCCATCTCCCCTACCCCTCCTCTCCCCTCCCATCTCCCCTACCCTCCTCTCCCCTCCCCATCTCCCCTCCCCTCTCTCCCCTCCCCTCTCCCCTACCTCCTCTCCCCTCCCTCACCTTCTCCCCATCTCCCCTACCTCCTCTCCCCTCCCCTCCTTCTCCCCATCTCCCCCTGCCCTCCTCCCCACCCCTCCCAACTCTCCTCTCCTCTCAGAACTTGACACCAAAACACACAAAAAAATTTGCCAGTGCTTGGCTGTGAAATTCCTCCGTTATTCTCACCGTGTTGGGCAGCCTAACCCTAAAGTTGTTATCGTGCCCTCCAGCCCTGTATGCAATCTGTCTGTTTGTCTGTCTGTCTGTGTGTGACGTCTTTTCTACAACAATGATATGTAATTAGCAGTGACAGCACAGTAACTTCTGGTCGTGGTAAACATCTACATTGTTCACACCAACTAGTGCTGAATTGATCATACATACATACATACATACATACATACACATACACACACACACACACACATACATACATACACATACATACATACACACATGCATACATACACATATATACATACATACATACATACACATTCATACACACATACATACACACTACATACATACATAACCTCCTCAGCTGGTCAAAGTTCACGTGGTATTTGATGGGTCAACTCTCACAGTACCTCTTCAATAATAACACGACCTTACCTAGAGGTCAGAGGCCAAACAGAGTCAAATTGGTGGGTCCAAGTCTCACAGTTTCTCTTCAAACCCTGACCCAGATGTGAGCTGTAAGGTCAAGGTCATAGGGGTCAGTTGTGTGGTAAATTTAATGCTCTTATACCGGACGTGTGTGGGTGGTAGTGGGTGTTGATATTACACATACATACATACATACATACATATATGCACTCTTTCCTCACTTAATACTTAACTAAAGTACATCACCACTACAGTAACATATCGTCACTTATTGAATTTTTCTAAAGTATTTACAAAGTACATCTAACTGGATCTAAGTGGTTATAAGTAATTAAGTGTATGTAAGTGTGGATAAGTGACTAAGTGTAAGAGTTTTTCGCAGCTTTAAGTATTCCATAAGTGGCTGTAAGGTAAGTGCTTCAATAGCTATAAGTTTAAGTGTTTATAGAGTGGGTGTCAGTGTTTGTAGTAACGTCGCCATTACCACAAACTACCTCTATAAAGACCTTGTGAGTGGAGACATTACCTGTTGTGTGTGTGTGTGTGTGTGTGTGTGTGTGTGTGTGTGTCAATGAATGTGTGTGTCCATCAGTCGTTCTCTTTTTATGAATTTCTGTCTCTTTTCTCATCGGTCTGTCTTTCTCTTTATGCATTATCATCTCTCTCTCTCTCTCTCTCTCTCTCTCTCTCTCTCTCTCTCTCTCTCTCTCTCTCTCTCTCTCTCTCTCTCCCCTCTCTCTCTCTCTCTCTCTCTCGTACACACACACTATTCTTATATGATTATTAGGTCACTAATGAGTGAGTCTTTATTAACCAAACACACAAACATACATAATAAGTCTTATTGGCTGTCCATGACAGCTGGGTTAATTAAAAGGTCATTAGGGAAGTGAAATGACCTCTCTCTCTCTCTCTCTCTCTCTCTCTCGTGTTCATTAGTAGGAAATGGCGTATCTATTATCATAAGTCAGCAGGTATGACGGCTCTTACTCGCTCTGTTGGTGAATGTGTGAGAGAAGAAGAAAGAAGAAAAAGAAAAGAAAGAAAGAAGAAGAAAGAAATAAAACTCACACAGGCAAATAAATAACGAAAGAGTTAATTGTTGATGGTCGGAAGCGTTCCTGGTAGATATATATATATATAGACAGATAGATAGAATAGATAGATAGATTAATAATGGAGCAAGATCAGCCGACTACTGTTTACTGTCAGTTTATTGAGTTTGGGTGATTGAGAGACAGTGTGTACAGGCAGTGACACAGTGCTGCTGGGGTTAGTGCACGACATTACACACACACACACACACACACACACACACACACACACACACACACACACACACACACACACACACACACACACACACACACACACACACACACACACACACACACATTAAACATGGCTGAGAAATGAATGAAATATCAATTCAGGCAGAGACATCAAACTCTGTCATGTCTCTCCTTAAAAAGGCGGAGTTGTGAGAGACAAGAGAACTTAAAGAGAGATGAGGTTGTGAGGAGAATACTGAGGTCAGTGGCAGTGTGCAGACAAACCAGGTGGGTTTTATCTTAACCCAAACTTCACACACACACACACACACACACACACGCGCGCGCACTGCAGAACAAATTAAGGAATTTAATGTCAGTTCGATGAAAAATTGCCGACAAAATTAAGAAAAAATGGATATAATGAAGGAAAATTGAATTGCAGATTCTTAAACTGTGTGTGTGTGTGTGTGTGTGTGTGTGTGTGTGTGTGTGTGTGTGTGTGTGTGTAAGTATGTATATATATGTAATAATAATTAACGGTTTATTGAAAGGAAGCAGCCAGAAGGCTGAAAAATATACAATTACATATTTGGGGAATGGGTTACGAATTACAAATAATATACAAGTGACACCAAGTGACACAAATAAGACATATAATGCTTAGATGGGATCAGCTCAAACTACGAGTTCATTTCAACATAGTGACAGTGTAGGGAGCAGTGTTTACAGGGGTAGAATACACTGATTTATTACATTTATTGATGAATTTTAATGGTTGGGACTGGGCTGTTCTTGTAATCAGTTCGTGCACGTATGGGCTGGATGCGGTTGTGGTGTCGAACAGCAATTCTCGGACCCAGGGGATCTCAGGTGGTAGTAGAGACCGGTGTCGGGGATAATTGTAAAGCTTCTTACCAAATTTGCAGATAAGGCCGTGGTGATGGTCAGTAAAGTCGAAAAGGGTCAGTGTGTTGAGCCTTCTTGATATGTGGAGTAGGAGGGAGAATAACTGCATGCCCTCTTTTGCACTTTCTAAGTGTTTGTTGTGTGGCATTTGGGGAGGAAGACCAGGTGGGGAGGCATAGGTGAGCTTGGGAAGTATATGAATGTTGAGTATACACTGAGGGCTCGTGTGCAGGAACTCGAGGGACTGAGTCGGCGGAGGAGGTGGAGACGAGCTGGAGGATTTGACAACTTCACTGATGTGTGTGTGTGTGTGTGTGTGTGTGTGTGTGTGTGTGTGTGTGTGTGTGTGTGTGTGTGTGTGTGTGGTGTGTGTGTGTGTGTGTGTGGCGACCTGTGGTGTAATGGTCAGCATGCTCGCCTCGCAAACAGTGGACCCGGGTTCGATCCCCGGGCAGGGGTGAAACTATAGCCAGGATTTCAACACGCCATTTGCCTCTGTCTACCCAGCAGTAATTGGGGACCTGGATGTTAATCGATTTGCGGATCGTGTTCAGGGGTAATGGTTAGCCAGTGCAGTTGGCGAGTTGTCCAGTCTTCTCGGACTATTCCTTGACACTGGGTCATGCAACTCGTTAACTCAGGGTGTGGTTGTTGTGTTGGCGACAGCTTCTACACCTTAAACTAATTCGCCTAGGTGGCCCTTGGGCCGGCCATCCCTCGTTACACAAGGGGCAACCATTATATATTATTTTACTTGTATGTTTAACCTAAAATAAATTATAATATCTCAACTAACCTAACCTAACCCTAACCATCCTGGAGTTCCATTATAAATCACCATGAGACAACTTTGCAAGAGATAATTTAGAATAATCCTTTTTTTTAGTCAAGAGGAGATTACATTATAATCTGTGAGCAAATTATCAACTCAGCGTGTATGAATTACTGCTGAATCAATATAGAGTTTATTTCCTTTATACCTAATTATTCGCTTAGCTGTGTGTGTGTGTGCTGTGTGTGTGTGTGTCGTGGGGAAGTAGTTTGTGGTGGTGGGGAGGGGAGATTGGAGGCAGGTGGTGAGGTGGTGACAGGGAGGTGGTTGTGGTGGTGGGAGGAGTGTGGAGGCAGTGGTGAGGTGGTGACAGGAGGTGGTTGTGGTGGTGGGAGGGATTGAGGCAGTGGTAGAGGTGGTGACAGGGGAGGTGGTTGTGAGGTGGTGGGAGGAGTGTGGAACAGTGGTAGAGGTGGTGACAGGGGAGGTGGTTGTGGTGGTGGGGGAGGGTGTGGAGGCGGTGGTGAGAGGTGGTGACGGGAGAGTGGTTGTGGTGGTGGGGAGGAGTGTGGAGGCGGTGGTGGGGTGGTGACAGGGAGAGTGGTTGTGGTGGTGGGGAGGGGAGTGTGGAGGCAGTGGTAGAGGTGGTGATGGGGAGAGTGGTTGGTGGTGGGAGGAGTGTGGAGGCAGTGGTAGAGGTGGTGATGGGAGTGGTTGTGGTGGTGGGGAGAGTGGGAGGCAGTGGTAGAGGTGGTGACGGAGTGGTTGTGGTGGTGAGGGAGTGTGGAGGCGGTGGTAGAGGTGGTGACAGGGGAGAGTGGTTGTGGTGGTGGGGAGGAGTGTGGAGGCGGTGGTAGAGGGTGGTGACCCAGGAGAGTGGATTGTGGTGGTGGGGAGGGGAGTTTGGAGGCAGTGGTAGGGGTGGTGACAGGGAGAGTGGATTTGTGGTGGTGGGGAGGGGGGTGTGGAAGGCAGTGGTAGAGGTGGTGACGGGGAGTGGTTGTGGTGTGGGGGGAGGAGTGTGGAGGCGGTGGTAGAGGTGGTGACAGGAGAGTGGTTGTGGTGGTGGGGGAGAGTGTGGGCAGTGGTAGAGGTGGTGACAGGAGAGTGGTTGTGGTGGTGGGGAGTGAATGGAGGCGGTGGTAGAGGTGGTGACAGGAGAGTGGTTGTGGTGGTGGGGGAGGAGTTTGGAGGCAGTGGTAAGGTGGTGACGGGAGAGTGGTTGTGGTGGTGGGGAGAGTGTGGAGGCGGTGGTGGGGTGGTGACAGGGGAGTGGTTGTGGTGGTGGGGAGGGGGGGAGTGTGGGCGGTGGTGGGGTGGTGACAGGGGAGTGGTTGTGGTGGTGGGAGGAGTTTGGAGGCAGTGGTAGAGGTGGTGATGGGGAGAGTGGTTGTGGTGGTGGGAGGGTGTGGAGCAGTGGTAGAGGTGGTGACGGGAGAGTGGTTGTGGTGGTGGGGAGGGTGGTGGAGGCAGTGGTAGAGGTGGTGACGGGAGGTGGTTGTGGTGGTGGGGAGGAGTAGTGGAGCGGTGGTAGGGTGGTGACAGGGGAGAGTGGTGTGTGGTGGTGGGGAGGGGAGTGTGGAGGCAGTGGTAGGGGTGGTGACGGGAGAGTGGTTGTGGTGGTGGGAGGGGGGGAGTTGGAGGCAGTGGTAGAGGTGGTGACAGGAGAGTGGTTGTGGTGGTGGGGAGGAGTTTGGAGGCGGTGGTAGAGGTGGTGACAGGGAGAGTGGTTGTGGTGGTGGGAGGGGGAGTTTGGAGGCGGTAGGGTGGGAGGTGGTGACGGGAGAGTGGTTGTGGTGGTGGGAGGAGTGTGGAGGCAGTGGTAGAGGTGGTGACACAGGAGAGTGGTTGTGGTGGTGGGGAGGGGAGTATTGGAGGCAGTGGTGAGGTGGTGACAGGAGAGTGGTTGTGGTGGTGGGAGGGGGTGTGGAGGCGGTGGTAGAGGTGGTGACGGGGAGAGTGGTTGTGGTGGTGGGGAGGGGGAGTATTGGAGGCGGTGGTAGAGGTGGTGACGGGGAGAGTGGTTTGTGGTGGTGGGGAGGGGGGAGTGGAGGCAGTGGTAG
Organism: Homarus americanus; assembly: GCF_018991925.1. Lineage (NCBI taxonomy): Eukaryota > Metazoa > Arthropoda > Malacostraca > Decapoda > Nephropidae > Homarus > Homarus americanus. The sequence goes on from NW_024730555.1 coordinate 5,962, forward strand.
GGTGGTGACAGGGAGAGTGGTTGTGTGGTGGTGGGAGGTGTGGAGGCGGTGGTAGAGGTGGTGACGGGAAGTGGTTGTGGTGGTGGGAGGGGGTGTGGAGGCGGTGGTAGAGGTGGTGACAGGGAGAGTGGTTGTGGTGGTGGGGGAGGGTGTGGAGGCAGTGGTAGAGGTGGTGACAGGAGAGTGGTTGTGGTGGTGGGGAGGGTGTGGAGGCGGTGGTAGAGGTGGTGACAGGGAGAGTGGTTGTGTGGTGGGGAGGGGGTGTGGAGCGGTGGTGGGGTGGTGACAGGGAGAGTGGTTGTGGTGGTGTTTAGGTTAGAGTACACCCAACAGCACTTAAACCATACACACACACACACACACACACACACACACACACACACACACACACACACACACACACAGACACACACACAGACACACACATACATCCCAAAACTCACAACAGAGAGTTAGCACTGGTCGATCGATATTCAAAACATCATATCTCTCAGCGTCGATCGACCAGACTCTTCCTTCACAGTCGCAATACCATCTACTCGACATATGGAGAGGGGGTGAGAGGGCAGAGAGGAGGGGGTGAGGTGAGGGCAGAGAGGGAGGAGGGTGAGGGGTGAGGGGGCAGAGAGGGAGGAGAGTGAGGGGTGAGGGGGCAGAGGGAGGGAGGGTGAGGGGTGAGGGGCAGAGGGAGGAGGAGGGGTGAGGAGGTGAGGAGGGGGCAGAGGGAGGGAGGAGGGGGTGGGGGGTGGGGGGCAGAGAGGGAGGAGGGTGAGGGGTGAAGGGGCAGAGGAGGGGGTGGGGGGTGGGGGGGCAGAGGAGGAGGGTGGGGGTGGGGGGACGGGGGGAGGGGGGGTGGGGGTGGGGGGGCAGGGGAGGGAGGGGGGGTGGGGGTGGGGGGCCAGGAGAGAGGGAGGAGGGTGGGGGTGAGATGGGGCAGAGGGAGGAGGGGTGAGGTGAGACAGAGAGGGAGGAGGGGTGAGGGGTGGGGGGCAGAGAGAGGAGGAGGGTGAGGGGTGGGGGCAGAGAGAGAGGAGGGAGGGGTGAGGGTGGGGGGCAGAGAGAGGGAGGAGGGTGAGGGGTGGAGGGGGCAGAGAGGGAGGAGGGTGTGAGGGTGAGAGGGCAGAAAGGGAGGAGGGTTGGGGGTGAGGGGGCAGAGAGAGGAGGAGGGGGTGAGGGGAGGGGGGGACTGCAACGATAGCTTTACACGAACTGATAATTCCCGTTTACAGGTGAATAGTTATCCCGTTTTCTCGTTGTCGATATTGGACTTATTTGTTGAGGGCATAAATTGTTATCGTCATGTGATATAACACTTTTTTAACTACGATAACAGAATTGGAAGAAATCAGTTAAGTCTTGGGAGGATAAATAAACGATATCTTAGTATTTTGAAAATAACACTTTCTTGATCAGTTCTCTCAATAACCTCAGGTGATATCATTCGATAAGGAAGTCACCCTTATAGCCACCTGAGTTGACAGCTATAACGAATACCACAACTGATATCTAAACTCCAGCCTATCCTAAATAACCATTTCCCCAGCACATAACTCAGAATACACCAATCTCAAACGATATCAATCACTAACCAACCTAACCTAACAAACTAACCTAACCACTAAAACACGTACCTCCTTCCCCAGTACCACCCCTCCCAATCTCCACCCTCCCCGGTACCACCCTCCCCAGTACCACCCCCTCCCCAGTACCACCTCCCTCCACCACCCTCCTCCTCCCCAATTCACTTCTTCCACCACCCTCCTCCCTCTTCCCAGTACCACCCTCCCCACCACCCCTCCTCCCCCAGTACCACCTCCTCCACCACCCTCCTCTCCTCCCACAGTACCACCCCTCCCACCACCCCTCCTCCTCCCCCAATGCCCACCTTCCACCACCTCCTCCTCCCCCAGTACCACCTCCTCCCACCACCCTCCTCCTCCCCCAGTACCACTCTTCCACCACCCTCCTCCTCTTCCAGTACCACCTCCTCCTCCCCCAGTACCACCTCCTCCACCCACCCTCCTCCTCCCCCAGCACCACCTCTTCCACCACCCTCCTCCTCCCCCAGTACCACCTCCTCCCACCACCCTCCTCCTCCCCCAGTACCACTTCTTCCACCACCCTCCTCCCTTCCAGTACCACCTCCTCCTCCCCCAGTACCCTCCTCCACCACCCTCCTCCTCCTCAGTACCACCTCTTCACCCACCCTCCTCCCGCAGTACCACCCTCCTCCCACCACCCTCCTCCTCCCAGTACCCCTCTTCCACCACCTCCTCCTCCCCCAGTACCACCTCCTCCACCACCCTCCTCCTCCCCAGTACCCTTCTTCCACCACCTCCTCCTCTTCCAGTACCACCTCCCCTCCTCCCCAGTACCACCTCCTCCACCACCCTCCCTCCTCCCCAGTACCACCTCCTCCCCACCCTCCTCCTCCCCAGTACCACCTCTTCCACCACCCTCCTCCTCCCCAGTACCTCCTCCACCACCCTCCTCCCCCCAGTACCACTTCTTCCACCCCACCCTCCCCTCCTCCCCAGTACCACCTCTCCTCCCCCCAGTACCACCTCCTCCCACCACCTCCTCCTCCCCAGCCCCACCTCTTCCCACCACCCCTCCTCCTCCCCCAGTACCACCTCCTCCACCTCCTCTCCTCCCCCATACCACTTCTTCCCACCACCCTCCTCCTCTTCCAGCCACCTCCTCCTCCCCCAGTACCACCTCCTCCACCACCTCCTCCTCCTCCAGTACCACCTCTTTCTCCACCACCCTCCTCCCCGCAGTACCACCTCCTCCACCACCCCTCCTCCTCCCCAGTACCACCTCTTCCACCACCCTCCTCCTCCCCCAGTGCACCACCTCCTCCACCCACCCTCCTCCTCCCCCAGTACCACCTCTTCCACCACCCCTCCTCCTCCCCCAGTACCACCTCCTCCCACCACCTCCCCTCCCTCCCCCAGTACCACTTCTTCCACCACCTCCCTCCTCTTCCATCCACCTCTTTCCCACCCTCCTCCCCAGTACCACCTCCTCCACCACCCTCCTCCTCCCCAGTACCACCTCTTCCACCACCCTCCTCCTCCCCAGTACCACCTCTCCACCACCCTCCTCCCCCCCAGTACCCCTCTTCACCACCCTCCTCCTCCAATACCACCTCTTCCACCCACCCTCCTCCTCCCCAGTACCACCTCTTCCACCCTCTTCCTCCTCCTCCTCCAGTACCACCTCTTCCACCCTCTTCCTCCTCCTCCTCCTCCTCCAGTACCACCTCTTCCCACCTCTTCCTCCTCCTCCCCTCCTCCCCAGTACCACCTCCTCCCACCCACCCTCCTCCTCCCCAGACCACCTCTTCCACCACCCTCCTCCTCTCCAGTACCACCTCTTCCCCACCCTCCTCCTCCTCCAGTACTACCTCTTCCACCCTTCCACCTCCTCCACCACCCCTCACTCCATCCCTCTTCCCCCCCTACCCTTCCCCTCCTCCTCCCCCAGTACCCTCTTCCACCACCTCCTCCTCCCCCAGTACCACCTCTTCCCCCTCCTCCTCCAACCAGCCACCTCTTCCCCACCCTCCCTCCTCCTCCAGTACCACCTCTTCCCACCCCCATCTCCTCCTCCTCCTCCCAGTACCCACCTCTTCCACCCTCTTCCTCATCCTCCTCCTCCCCAGTACCACCTCTTCCACCCTCTTCCCCCACACTCCTCCTCCCCAGCACCACCTCTTCCACCCACCCTCCTCTCCCCAGTACCCCCCTCCTCCTCCTCCCTCCTCCTCCCAGTACCACCACCTCTTCCACCCTCTTCCTCCTCCTCCTCCTCCCCCAGTACCCTCCTCCTACCTCCTCCTCCCCCAGTACCACCTCTTACCTCCTCCTCCTCCATACCACCTCTTCCACCCTCCTCCTCCAGTACCCTCTTCCACCCCTCCTCCTCCTCCAGTACCACCTCTTCCACCCCCCCCTCCTCCTCCTCCTCCTCCATTATAAAGTGTCATGGTGAGGTAAACTCATTTGCATTCATTTGGCTGATGAATCAAGTTACCTTGGAAGTGGAAGGTGAGAAGGTGAGAAAAGTGGTGAGAAGAGGTGAGGTAAGTGAAGTGAGAAAGAAGTGAGAGGTGAGAGAAGAAGGAGTGAGAGGGGAGAGGTGAGGGGTGAGGTGGAGGTGAGGTGAGAGGGAGTGAGAGGTGAGAGGAGGAGGTGAGGAGGTGGAGAGGAGGTGAGGAGGAGTGAAGAGAGTGAGGTGAGGTGAGAAGAATGAGGTGATAAGAGGGTAGGGAGTTATAGAGCAAGGGAGAGTAATGGTGAGAGGCGAGAGTGAGAGAGATAGTGAGAAGAGTGAAATAATGAGTGAGAGGAAAAGGCAGTGAATGAGAGAGATAGTGAGGGAAGAGTGAGAGAATAATAGTGAGAGGAAAGAGCGAGTGAGAATGAGAGATAGTGAGGTGAGAGAGTGAGGAAAAGAGCGAGTGAGAATGAAGATAGTAGGAAGGTGGGAGAGTAAGAGATGTGAGAGGTTGACATTATCACAGATAAAACGATACACTTTAAAAGAGATAGATGTGTGTGTGTGTGTGTGTGTGTGTGTGTGTGTGTGTGTGTGTGTGTGTGTGTGTGTGTGTGTGTGTGTACTATTATATACTGACACACGCACACGCACACCAAAGATAATAATAAACCCTTAAGACTCTCCTTTTCGGTCTAAATTATAAGGCCTTTTTTATCTTATATTTCGTTGTTTTAATTGACTATATCAGTGTTATGTAATTTATGCTTTAATTAATATGTAATTTGTAGTTATTTTTCTTGTATCTTGAGTACCATGGTTTGATGTCCTCAATAGAGTCTTCGTAACTCAGTGGATTAAAATATCGTACTCAATGGGTTCAGATATCGTAGTCACGGATATCGTACCGAGGATTAAGACATTGTACTCGAGGATTGAGTCCTCATGCTCAAAGGGTTAAACATCCTCCAAATATTACAAACATACACAATATTGTTAAAATTAACAGCATTATTCGAATCTAACCTAACCTAACCAAACCAAATCAAACCTAATTCAACCTAATCTGCCAACTCAATCAAGCTTCAACCCAGCCAAGCTAACACCAACCCAACCAAATTAACACCAACCCAACCAAATTAACACCAACCCAACCCAACCCAACCCAACCCAACCCAACCCAACCCAACCCAACCCAACCCAACCCAACCCACCAGTCAGTCACAATACAGGAAGTTCATACCTTATATGGCTGAGACAACGACCAAGGCATAGGCAGGCAGTACATCTGGGATAAAAGGAACTGTTATCATAGGAAAAAAACATTTGTCCTGAGAGAGGAGAGAGAGAGAGAGAGAGAGAGAGAGAGAGAGAGAGAGAGAAGCCCATTACCTCATTTTCATCTCTCTCCAAGTTAAGTGAGTTTTACTTGCACGCCCTCACACACACCCACACACACCTACCTTTCCTTCTCTCATCCTTCCTATTCCTCTTACACGTATCAGCCCGTCTCTCTCTGTCAATAAAGTATTCTTACATCACTCCTCTTCTTCCCCATCATCCAGGAGCGAGTCTGCAATATTTCCCATTAAAAAAAGAAAGAATTAATTCCCTACTTCACTCCCTACATTTGCACCGTCAACGAGGGGAATTACTACTGTTGCCTTTGCTTTCAGTAGATGGTGTTGTTCTTTTAGTGTTAGTTATCATACGTTTATCAAGCGCTATCCCACAAGGGAGTGTATGATTGGGTGTATGGGTCTAGTCTTTACCTAGTTTCATGAATGGTGTATGTACTGTACGTGTAGGTGGCGGCCTGTGGTGTAATGGTCAGCATCTCGCCCGCAAGAGAGTGACCGGTTCGATACCTGGGCAGGTGAAACTATGGGCAAGTTTTTACGCCATTTGCCTCTGTCTACCCAGCAGTAATTGGGAACCTGGATGTTAATCGATTTGCGGATCGTATTCCGGTAATGGTTAGCCTGTGCAGTTGGCGAGTTGTCCGCCTCGAACTATTCCTTGACACTGGGTCATGCAGCTCGTTAACTCGGAGTGGTTGTTAGCGACAGCTTCTACACCTTAAACAATTCACACCTAGGTGGCCCTTGGACTGCCATCCTCGCTACACGAGAGGCACCATTATTATGTTTACTAGAGGTTGTGTTGCATGAGTGTTTCATCGTTCATACATGATGTTATTTGTAACTTCATACATAAGCAGAGAGAGAGGATGTCCCACCTACCTATTTTTCGACTCTTGTTTGTCACTACGTCTTCCCTTCCTCTCCCTCTCCCTCTCACTTTCTAAGCTCTCTTTCATATACAATCTTCCCTTCCACTTTTTTATTACCTCGTTGGTCCTTCCAAACATCCTCTCCTTCTTCACCTCTCCATCTCTCCTCATCCTCATCCTATCCCTCACCCTCCCTTCTCCCCTTCACGCCTCACCCTCTTCTTTACCTTCGCCCCCATCTTTCCTCATGTTTTTCCCCTCACCTCACCCACTTCCTCCCCCACCCTTCACCCTCACTCCCTCCCTCCCTCATCCTCTCCCCCACCCTTCCATCTCACTCACCCTCCTGCACCCTCCCTCTACTCACCCTCCCACCCTTCCCCCTCTTCCTCACCCCATTCTCCCTCCATCCCTCCCTCCTCTCCATCACCTCCTCTCCCTTACCTTTTCTGCCTCTCTCCCTCTACCGATAAATGTTTTTTTAGTGTGTGTGTGTGTGTGTGTGTGTGTATTCCTCCGTTATCTTCCTATACTCCCTTTTCACTACTTCACATATCCTGCTCTCACTCACCACTTGTTGTTGTCGTTCTTATGTTGTTGTTTTTTATCTCGTGTGGAAATAATAAACCAAGTTTAAATGTTTTTGCTTCCATAAAATAAAAAATGATCTTTTTATTAAGATTTAAGACAATTTAAGTTACCTCTAATGTTTTTTATGAATATTTTTTTTATCTATGGCTTTTAATTCAACGTTTATTTATATTTTTTAGTGTTTTTACCCAACTTCACGAATTTCTGTTAAATATATTAAATAAACACATCTGGTAAACATTAACACACACACACACAGATTGTCACACATTCTATAACTGTGATATATTACTCAAACATCTAAGATACGGTAATAATTTGATGACTCCATTACTTTTTAAGGTCAAGGTGAGGAAAGAGATGGGGTGGGAGAGAGAGAGGAGGGAGAGGGGGTAAGGAGGGTGAGGGTGAGTTATTTGATATTCAGCATGTGGGTTGTGTGTATTGTTATATGAGAGTTTCCGTCTTCTTCTTCTCGTTTTCTTTATGAGGGAGACCATTGAAAAAAATAGAACACGTCAATTGTTTTGTTGTCATTTTAAGTTTCTTCAATGATGGATCTTTTACAGTGACTAATCCATTTTCTTTTAAAGATTTTCATTTGTGTATTATTTTCTTGTTATTTTGTGTTTTCTTGTATATCCTTCTGTTCGTTTGTCGTGTTTCTTTCTTTGTAGTGATTTTTCCTTTATCCTTTGAGTAACTTCTCTCTTCCTCCTCCTTTCCCTTTCTCTCTTTTTCCCTTTGACTGTCTCCATCTTCTTTCTCCTCCTTCTTTTGATCCTTCTCTCCTGTGCTATCTCCTCCTCCCTCCTCCTTCCTCTTTCTCGATCCATCTTCCCTTTTCATCATTCCTCTCCTTCACTATCTCCTCCTTTTCCCTTCTCTCCTTCACTATCTCCTTTTTCGTTCCCTCTCCTTCACTATATCCTCCTTTTCCTCCTCTCCTTCACTATATCCTCCTTTTCTCCTCTCCTTCACTCATCTCCCTTTCATCCTACTATCCTCCACGATCTCCCTTCTCCTCCTGTTTCTCTTTCCTTCTCTCCTTCACTACCTCATTTTCTCCTTTTCTTTTCATCCTACTCTCCTTTACTATTTCCTCCTTCTTTTCACCCCTTCTCTTTCACTATCTACTTCTTCTTTCTCTCTCCTATCTCTCATCTTTATTCTAATTCTCTTATCTCAGTGTTTCTCCATCGTCTCCTTTACCTCTTGTTTCCCACTGACACAAAATGTATCTCTCTTCTGTTCCCTTTCTTTTCGCCTTTTTCTTTTATCTTTGTTTTCTTTTCACCTTTACGCTTTTGTAATCTCTCTCTCCTCTCTCTCTCTCATCTCTTCGTCATCTACACACACACACACACACACACACACACACACACACACACACACACACACACACACAGGACGTTAACTAATAGTATATCTCCTGGCCTGTTACCATTCTCTCTTTTCTTGTGTGTTATATATACACATACATGTGTATGTATTTGTATACAGGTGTATAGTATGTATACATCTTCGTATTAAATATAAAGATGTATGTATTATTGTGTATTTGTTATGTAAATATGTTGTGTTATATATACCGGTATATGTGCTGAGTATACATGTGTCTGTGTGTGTGTGTGTGTGTGTGTAGGTTATACAGATGGTATGTATGTATAAACTCTACAGGTGTATGAATAAAATAGGAGGCATCTGCAATATAAAGGTGCAGGTGTAGTGTTATAAAATAAGTGTATGTGTAATATACTGACACTTCTAAACGAATATACAACCATATACATAATAACTAACTATAGTACACAATATAGGCGTGAATATATACCCTCACTTACATAATATAACATCCATACCGAAATATACAACTCGGTATACTTTATAGTGTATATTCTCCAGTCACCAATTGAGGATTAAGTCTTCAACATTTTCCCGGGCAATATTTACATTAATACAAAACACACAACTGCAGGTATTTCCCCGAAGGTTTTAGCTGACTGATATTCAATTTCCAGACCGTCTATCGAGAACGGAATATTCAATTTTCTTCTATAATACTGAGAGTAGAACCGAACACCAGAGTCAGGAGTATAGTCGGGGGTGTGTGTGTATGTGTGTGTGTGTGTGTGTGTGTGTGTGTGTGTGTGTGTGTGTGTGTGTGTGTGTGTGTGTGTGTCTGTGTTGTGTGTGTGTGTGTGTGTGTTAGAAGTGTTATAGATTTTGAGGGTACAAGTATAGAAAGACTGACACAGGTAAAGGTATCGTTTCAGGTACAAGTAGAGAGAGAGAGAGAGAGAGAGAGAGAGAGAGAGAGAGTGTTTACACAGGTCTGTGGGCTGTCGTGTTGATGTTGGACTCTGTATGTTGACTTATAATGTTTCTGCTACTTTGTATACAGGTGGAGGCTGTCTCTCTCTCTCTCTCGTTTGATCAATTGGCAGGTGTATGTACCGTTTATAAGTCAACCAGGTGAGGTGTGTTAGCCCCTTCACCTGTGTTTACATTAATCAGCTGTTTTGAGGGCGCCATTTTTGTTTACACTGATCAGCTGTAGTGGGTCCTTCATCTTGTTACATCGATCAGCAGCTTCGGGGCGTCATCTTTGTTTACATTGATCAGCTGTTTCCTGAGCGCCATCTTTGTTAGGCATCTTTGTTTACATTGATCAGCTGTTTCTGAGCGCCATCTTTGTTTACATTGATCAGCTGTTTCCTGGGCGCCATCTTTGTTTACATTGATCAGCTGTTTCCTGGGCGCCATCTTTGTTTACATTGATCAGCTGTTTCTAGGCGGCCATGACATCATTCTCGTGACCTCTACTACTGAATAATAGAAAGAGTTAATATTTAACTGCTTCGAGTAACACCAGGAGTGTGTGTTTTTTTTTAGGTGTATGACTATTTTCTCCTTTTCTCTCCATTCTTTTCTTTATTGTCTCTTTCTCTGTCATCTTTTATCTTTCTGTATGTGTTTGTCTGTCTGTTCTTTTTTTCTGTGTATCACTTTTTTCTCTCCTGTCTTTTTATCTTCTGTTTATATCTGTGTCTTATTCTATCTCTCTTTCTGTCTTATTTTATCACTCACTTGCTTTTTCTTTTTCTCTCCTTCCTGTTACATTTTTTTTCATCTTGTCTTTGTCTCACTTATTTCTTCAAATTCCACGAAATATTTCACTATGATCCTCTCCAGTTGGAGTTATTCCTCGAGCCCCGAGTGTCAGGTTCAGCCAGTCTTTACCACTTGAGTCTCAACCTCTTTATCCTTTTCTTCCTCTTCCTCCTCTTCTATTTCCTTTTATCTCTGCTTCTCCTCTTTCTTTTTCTTTTATCTCTTTCCTCTTCTCTTTTTATCTCTTCTCTTCTTTCCTTTTTTCTCACTTTCTCTCTTTCTTCATCTTTCCCAAGCGTCCGAAGGAGGGGATAAGGAAAGAAGGAGGAGGAGGAGGCAGCAGCAATGGCTAGTGGGGTGATACTCCCTCTTCATTCACTTCTTGGAATAATCCTTTTCTTACCCTCCTACCCTCCTCTTCCTTTTACTTTATCCCCTACCTCTTCTTCCTCCTTCCTTTCTATTCCTTCCTCCTACCTCCTCCCTCCTTCCTGCCCCTCCTCTCTCTGCTACTCTCCTCTTACCCCTCCCATCACCTCCTCCTATTCTTTTCATTCTCCTTCCTGCTCCAGTGTCCCTAGCAGGAGGAGGAGGAGGAAGAGGAGGGAAAGGAGGCAGAGATGGAGAAGGAGGCAGTGATGTGGAGGGGTGGAGGAGGAGGAGGAGGCAGAATGTGGAGGATGGAGAGAATGTGGAGGGGTGGAAGAGAGGAGGCAGAATGTGGAGGATGGAGAAGGAGGCAGGATGTGAGGATGGAGAAGGAGGCAGTGATGTGGAGTGGAGGAGGAGGAGGCAGAATGTGGAGGATGGAGGAGGCAGAATGTGGAGGGGTGGAAGAGAGGAGGCAGTAATGTGGGAGGATGGAGAAGGAGGCAGGATGGGAGGATGGAGAAGGAGGCAGTGATGTGGAGGGGGTGGAGGAGGAGGAGGCAGTAATGTGGAGGATGGAGGAGCAGAATGTGGAGGGTGGAAGAGAGGAGGCAAATGTGGAGGATGGAGAAGGAGGCAGGATGGGAGGATGGAGAAGGAGGCAGGATGTGGAGGGGTGGAGGAGGAGGAGGAGGCAATGGGAGGGGTGGAGGAGGAGGAGGCAGTAATGTGGAGGGGTGGAGGGCGGACTAGAAACAAGCTGGCTACATTTCTGGAGAAGTTGTGGAGGATGGAGGCGAGACAGCGGCAGATGTCTTGTAGCTTGCCTTCAGTGTTGCTAAACTATGGCTCTCTCCCCCTCCCTCCTCCCTCCCTCTCCTCCTCCCTCCCTCCCTCCCTCCTCCTCCTCCCTCCTCCACCTGCCCACACCATGCACTGATTCCTGCAGCGCCGGTTAGAGGGGAGAAACAGCAGGAGGAGAGAGGCGCCAAGAGAGGGGGGAAGGGGAAAGGGGTGAGGCGCCAAGAGGGAGTGGGGGGGAGAGGAGTCGCCGAGAAAGAGAAAGGGGGGAGGGTAGGGTGAGGACTGGCAAGGTGGTGAGCCAGAAGAGGTATATATGAGGGGAGGGGGGATAGGTTATGAGGGGGGAAGTTAAGAAGGAGAGGGATAGATTATGAAGGAGAGGTTAGGAAGGGGTGGAAGTGGACAGTTTAAATGTAGAGGGGTAGGTGGAGGATCGGACGGGAGGGGTAGGTGGAGGGGAGGGGGGAGGTAGTAAGGGAGGGGGGAGGAGTAGGTGGAGGGAGGTAGTATGGAGGGAGGGGAGTAGGTGGAGGGGAGGGGAGGGTAGTAGGTGGAGGGGAGGGGGGAGGGTAGTAGGTGGAGGGAGGGGGGGAGGGTAGTAGGTGGAGGGGAGGGGAGGGTAGTAGGTGGAGGGGAGGGGGAGGGTAGTAGATGGAGGGGAGGGGGGAGGGTAGTAGGTGGAGGGAGGGGGGGGTAGTAGTGGAGGGTCGGGGAGGATAGTAGGTGGAGGGAGGGGGAGGGTAGTAGGTGAAGGGAGGGGAGGGTAGTAGGTGGAGGGAAGGGGGACGGTGTCAGAGGGGAGGGATGTAGGTAGTTAGGAGGGAGTTGGGTGGAGGAGAGAGAGAGAGAGAGAGAGAGAGAGAGAGAGAGAGAGAGAGAGAGCAACACCTGATAACGCTGATCCACTCTACTGTATGTTTGTTTGTTTACATAAGCATACATCATTACACCACAACCTACAGAACATACCAACATACAATACAAACATACAAACATACAAACATACAAACATACACACATACACTTCGCCTCCGTCATCATAGCCAACGCTGTCACCCACTCAGCAAAAAACTACAGATTAACGACTGTCTGTTTCATGTCTGTCTGTCTGTCTGTCTGTCTGTCAGCACCACGCCTCCAAGATGACGTATCAGTGGACCAGATTTCCAGACGTCAATATGCCTCAGTAATCTGTAAATCTGACTGGTGATGTATTGTAATTTTGGCCAGACAGACAGACAGACAGACAGACAGACAGACAGACAGACAGACCGTAACAACAACTTATCCTACACAAATTCAGATAATTACAACCCACAGGTATCAACTGAACAACAACAACTACAATAATAATAATAATAATAACACCGGCAAAATTTACAACCTCAAAGCCGTCCTAAACATGAATTACAACCCCACGCGGCTTTACACACTCGTACCAACACTAATTACTCAACTACATAATTGGAAGGTATCGCCGGAACAAACGAGGTCACCAGATTCTAACCAGGTCACGTTATATAAATATATTTTTTTAAAGGTCAGGTCAGCTATGGAAGGACGCGTAGAGGCAATGTTCTGAGGCACTACCTTGGTAAATTAACCTATGAAACCGCGTGTATATTATATATATATATCTCTCTCTCTCTCTCTCGTTTACTGGCTGACCCTCTGTCTCTAGTCCGGTATTATGGGTACAGGTCCAGTCATACAGGTACATTTATACACAATATACACCAAGATATAGTAACATACACCAATATACACCTTCCTGACTTCTCTTCCTCTTTTGTCTCCTCTCACACTCTTTCCTTTCCTTAATAATACTTTATTTTCTCTATTTTTTCCTTTCCTTTCTTTCTTCTCCTTCCCCTTCCCCCACTTCTCCTTCCTCTTACCCTCTTCATCTTCTTCCTTCTCTTCCTCCCATACCTCTCTCATTTTCTCCTCCTCCTTATTCTTGTTCATCCGTAAACATCATCCCTTCCCATTCTCTAATTTCTCTCCATCACTAAACTTCTCTCCCCCTGTCCCCTCCCTCTCCCTATGATCTCTCTTCCTCCCTTTCTCCTACATTTCCTGTTTCCTCCCCTTCCTCCTTCCTTGGTCACCATCCTCATGATTTTCCCTCTCCTCCTCCCTTTTTCCTTCCTTTCTACTCCCTTACTCATAACCTCCCTCCTCCCCTTACCCTTTCCTCAATCCCTCTCTCTTTCTTTCACCCTCCCTGCTGTCCATCCTCATAAACCCTCTTTTCCCTTCTCCTTCTCCCTCTCCCTCCCTCTCCCTGGTATATCAGTAATCCCACACAGTGAGTGATGCACCTTCAGCTTGACACACAGCATCACACGTGTCAGGAATATCTTCAAAATACCTGTCTGACGAAGGTGTGACAGCTGGCCCAGGTAGATGTGGAGGTGGGGGAGGGTAGGTGGGGGTGTTAGGGAGAGAGTGTGGGGTGGGGGTGTTAGGGAGGATGAGAGAGGGTGGGGGGTGTGATGGAGGGAGGGTGGGGGTGTGATGGAGGGAGGGTGGGGGTGTGAGGAGGGGTGAGGGGTGGAAGGAGGGAGAGGGTTATGAGAATTGTTAACGAGAGAGAGAGTGGGGAGGGGGGTCAATGAAAGAGGAAGGGAGGGAGGGTAGGTGGGGGAGGGTAGGAGGGAGGTCGATAGGAAGGGGAAAAAGGAACGGGAATGAGTGGAAGGGAGAATGGGAGAGGGTGTGAGGGTGGGAGAGAGGAGTGTGAGGGTGGGAGAGAGGTTTCTAGGCTGATATTTAATTGGATTTTAATCTTTTGTAGATAATAGTTTAACGCTTTAAGAACGACGATTTAACCTTTTCAGGACGATGGTTTGACCCTTGAGGTTTATGACTGAAACCATCCTTCTTAAAAGGTTAAGGTCGGGTTTCTAACTGGTCTTAAAGAGTGTCCTCGGGTCTGGTCTTTAACTGATTTCTAAAGCCTAGATTATGGACTGTTTTCTAGAGGCTGTTATTTAAAGGCTGTTTGTCTGAACGTTAGACTCCGGGCTGGCCTGGACGGTCAGGTCAGGTCTGGGCTGGCAGGCTGCCATCCCTGGATTAACTGGACTATTGTTTTGATAAGGGGAGAGACAGAGAGAGAAAGAGAAACTAAACATGCAGTAACCAAACCAAACCAAACAGACAGAGAGACAGATAGAAACAGACAGACAGACAGGCAGCCAATACAGCCAGCCTTCGGTAACACGCACGACCATGGACCCACCTTGATTCACCTGTCAATTATTGTATAAATTACCTCACCTGGCCGACCCGGGGTGTACCAGCGAGTGTCAGACAGCACGGACCGAGGTAGAGACCAAAACAGAGACCGAAATTAATGGGGTAGAGACCATAGAGACCGAGGGGTTAGAATGAGTATTGATTGTGTTGTAGTTATTGGTGTTGTTGTTGGTGGTGGTGGGTGTTGTTGGTGGTGGTGTTGTTGTTGTTGGGTGGTGTTGTTGGTGTTGCTGTTGGTGGTGGTGTTGTTGGTGTTGTTGTTGGTGGGTGTTGTTGGTGTTGTTGTTGTTGGTGGTGGTGTTGTTGTTGTTGGTGGTGGTGGTGGTGGTGTGTTGCTGGTGGTGTTGTTTGTTGTTGTCTGGTGGTTGTTGTTGGTGTGGTGGTGTTGTTGTTGGTGGTGTTGGTGTTGGTGCTGTTGGTGGTGTTGTTGCTGGTGCTGTTGTTGTTGTTGTTGGTGGTGTTGTTGTTGGTTGTGGTGGTGTTATTGCTGTTGTTGTTGGTGGTGTTGTTTTGTTGGTGTCTTGGTTTGGTGCTGTTGGTGGTGTTGTTTTTGTTGTTGTCTTGGCTGGTGTTGTTGTTGGTTGTGGTGGTGTTGTTGTTGTTGGTGGTGTTGTTTTGTTGTTGGTGTTATTTTGGTAATGTTTTTTGTTGGTGTTGTTGTAGGTCCTAGAGTATAGTTAATCATTTAGGGCTGTCGAGTAAAAATATGATCCTGTTAGTGATGATGATGGTGGTGTGGTTGTGGTGTGGTGTGGTGTGGTGTGGTGAAAGGTAATGTATATAAATGATGATAATGAGGAAGGTGATGATGATGAAAGTTATTAATATTATTATTATTATTATTATTATTATTATTATTATTATTATTATTATTATTATTATTATTATTATTATTATTATTATTATTATTATTATTATTATTATTATTATTATTATTATTATTATTATTATTATTATTATTATTATTATTATTATTATTATTATTATTATTTATTATTATTATTATTATATATTATTATTATTATTATTATTATTATTTAAGTAGAAGAGTAACAACAAAACATCAATATTAATTATAAAAAAAAAATGAACAACAACAGCAACAACAACAATAATAATATAATAATAATAGTAATAATAAAAAAAATAATAAAAAAATAACAGTAATAATAATAATAATAATAATAATAATAATAATAAATAACAAACACAGTCAATATATGTACAGTATACACAACAAAACAAGACAGTTATCACTAAAACACAACTAAAAATACACTTAATTGTTTTATGTAAACATTCGTATTATTTTATCTAACAAGTTACCTCTCTAACAATAACTGGGTCTCCTCTCTAACAATAACTGGGTCTCCCTCTCTAACAATAACTGGCCTCCCTCTCTAACAATAACTGGGTCTCCCACCTAACAATAACTGGCCCCTCTAACAATAACTGGGTCTCCTCTCTAACAATAACTGGGTTCCTCTCTAACAATAACTGGCCCCTCTAACAACTGGCCCCTCTCAACAATAACTGGGTCTCCTCACTAACAATAACTGGGTCTCCTCTCTAACAATAACTGGCCCCTCTCTAACAATAACTGGTCTCCTCTCTAACAATAACTGGCCCCTCTACAATAACTGCCCCTCTCTAACAATAACTGTCTCCACTCTAACAATAACTGGCTCCTCTCTAACAATAATCGGTCTCCACTCTAACAATAACTGGGTTCCTAACAATAACTGGTTCTCCACTCTAACAATAACTGGTCTCCACACACTAACAATAACTGGGTCTCCACCTCAACAATAACTGGTTCTCCACACTAACAATAACTGGTCTCCACTCTAACAATAACTGGGTCTCCACACTAACAATAACTGGCTCCACTCTAACAATAACTGGGTCTCCACTCTAACAATAACTGGGTCTCCACTCTAACAATAACTGTCTCCACTCTAACAATAACTGTCTCCACTCCTAACAATAACTGGGTCTCCACTCCTAACAATAACTGGGTCTCCACTCCTAACAATAACTGGCCCCACTCTAACAATAACTGGGTCTCCACTCCTAACAATAACTGTCTCCACTCCTCAACAATAACTGGGTCTCCACTCCTAACAATAACTGGGTCTCCACACTAACAATAACTGGGTCTCCACTCTAACAATAACTGGGTCTCCACTAACAATAACTGGGTCGTTTACCAGTCGTTACCATTGACAGTTTCATCATCAGTACTCCCTGTCCCCACTACTTGCTCTTTCCCCTCCCTCCCTCCCTCCCTCCTTCCTTCCTTCCTTCCTTCCTTCCTTCCTTCCTTCCTTCCTTCCTCCTTCCTCCTTCCTCCCTCCATCCCTCCCTCCTTCCTTCCTTCCTTCCTCCCTCCCTCCTCTCCTCCCCTCCATCCCTCTCTCCTTCCTTCCTTCCTTCTTCCTAACACCACATGCCACGTAAAAGAAGCAAGTGTGTATGCGTGTGGGCGTGTGTGTGTGTGTGTGTGTGTGTGTGTGTGTGTGTGTGTGTGTGTGTGTGTGTGTGTGTGTGTGTGTGTGTGTGTGAGTAATCGAGGATGCCCTTAATGACTCCATTACTCGCCGTCCATCCTCCTCCCACTGTCAACATCCTCATCAACTCCTGTCTAGAAACACTCACACAGACAGATAGACAGGTATACTCTCTCACAGATAAGTAGACACCCTCACACAGACAGACAGGGAAGCATTCACAGACAGACAGACGAAAGACAGACAGACACAGGTAGATACACTCCCACACACACACACACACACACACACCACACACACACACACACACACACACACACACACACACACACACACACACACGTCAGGCGGTTCTTGTGTACATAACAGAGATCTGGAGGTAATTACCGCTAGCTTGTGATGTTGGTGAGTCGTGTACACACAGCCGGGCCTGTGTGTACCTGTGTGAACGTTTGTACCTGTGTGTACTTGTGTGTACTTGGCTCCTTTATGTGGAAATAGTTAGTTGTGTACACATAGAGAGGCTAGTGTGCACCTATGTGTACCTGTGTGCGCCTGGCTCTGTTGAGTATAATCAGTCTGGGTAATGTGTACATGTGTTGGTATGTGTTTGCCTGGGTGGCCGTGTACATACAGTCGGGCCAATGTGTACTTTTATATACTACTGTGTGTTTGTGTATATCTGTCTGTTATGTAAGCATGGAGACGTGCACACAGAGCCAGGCAGAGGTGTTTCAGGGCTGTGTACTGAGGTGCATTTGTGTACATCTGTTCACTTTTGCTTAATTTGTAGTACCTGTGTGCATGTGTGTCTGTGTGTGTGTGTGTGTGGATGTGTGTGTGTGCCTGTATGTGCACCTGTGTTTGGCTGTTAGTGATTGTATGTACCTGTGTGTGACTGTGTGTAATTGTATGTGGATGTGTGTATCTGTGTGTGTACATGTGTGCGTGTGCACCTGTGTGTGCCTGTATGTGTACCCGTGTGTGTGGCTGTGTGTGGATGGCGTGTGTGTGTGTGTGTGTGTGTGTGTGTGTGCACTCTTCGTGTTAAATTGAGAAG
This sequence comes from Homarus americanus, assembly GCF_018991925.1. Lineage (NCBI taxonomy): Eukaryota > Metazoa > Arthropoda > Malacostraca > Decapoda > Nephropidae > Homarus > Homarus americanus. Next base: position 23,909 of record NW_024730555.1, read on the forward strand.
ATAGGAATTTAGCAGGTAATAACAAAATTATAGTAATAACAATAACAACATTGAAAGAGAGCTGCAACACACTACGTCATTACCACAACAAAACAATAAAAACAAAAACATTAAACAATTATAAATAAAAGCAAACACCAGTAATAACAATAACAACACGAGGTCATCACCATCACCTGGCGAAGGAGTTAAACACCCTTCAGTATACGTGGCGGCCTCCTGACATGCCATCATTATCCCGCCTGGTCCATCCTTCCTCCCGCTTACTGCAACAATCCTCAGGTTATGTCAGGAGGCTCGTGTCTCCTTCTCACGCACTAAGACTCAAGAAAGAAGGAGTTACTTAAAAGAGCTAATCGTTGGAGCCCGACTTATGCAGGTATCAGGCGGCACGTTAGTTCAGTTGTGTGTACCTGATGGTGGTGGTGGTAGTGATGGAGTGGTAGTGCGGCGGTGGTGGTGTAGTGGTAGTAGTGCGGTGGTGATGGAGTGGTGTGCGGCGGTGGTGGTGTAGTGGTAGTGCGGCGGTGGTGGGTGTAGTGGTAGTAGTGCGGTGGTGATGGAGTGGTAGTAGTGCGGTGGTGGTGGTAGACTTGTACGCTGGCAGGTCAAAAAGAAAATGTAGTAAAGGTAGATTTAAGTAAGATGATGGGGCAGCCAGTGATGAAGGCTCAGGTGTAATGGAACTCAGAACACAAGCGGTGCTCTACTGAAGTCACTCACTGTGATTGTTGTCCACTTGCAGAACACGTCAGAGGATAACTGTTTCGAAGCAAATATCAGAGCCAAAGTGTTTATAGCTAACTGTATTAACTGTTCTTGTCAGTTTAGTGTTGTAAACTGATTCTCTCAACGACATTGTAAACAGTGATGGTGAACTTAGTATGAGGTTGTTAACACTTCATGCAACAGCTGTTAGTGATATTTGGTCCACTGGGTTGAAACAGGACACTAAAAGCATAACTGACTGCACCAGTGAATAAGAAGCAAAAGTTACCATCACAGCTGAGAACACTGAGGCGGTGACATTCCAGGGATCAAACTTGCTCCTTCACTGTCACACCTGGACACGACCAGACATGAGACTGATGAGATGATCAAACACCTGGACGATGTTGTCATGTCGTTGCCTTAAAAAATCCCCGACATTTCTTGGCTAAAAAAATATCCAATGACCCGAGGGAGTTTAGCAGTGAGAAACATTCTTCGTTTTGTTGACCATTTTGCTAATGTTCTTGATGCTGTGTGTGTGTGTGTGTGTGTGTGTGTGTGTGTGTGTGTGTGTGTGTGTGTGTGTGTGTGTGTGTGTGTGTGTGGCATGAAAAAAACAATATTCATCGATCTGACACAAAGCTGAACTGCATCACACTACACTAAATAATTATTATCTTAAGTATGACCCAAAAAATGACTAGGAAATTTTCTCTTAAGATTCGACGACCCTCCAAGCTACTCCTTACGGTCCCCTCCGAGTAGTAAGATGGTGTGGTAGGAAGGTCTGGCAGTGTGGTAGGAAGCCCTGGCAGTGTGGTAGAAAGGCCTGATAGTGTGGTAGGAAGGTCTGGTAGCGTGGTGGTTAGATGGTGTGATAGGAAGGCGTGGTAGTGTGGTAGGAAGCCCTGGTAGCGTGGTGGTTAGATGGTGTGATAGGAAGGCGTGGTAGTGTGGTAGGAAGACCTGGTAGTGTGGCAATAATACACTTAAATAATGGTAGTGGTGTTAAGTGTGTGATAAGGCTCTTTATGTCGGTAATAAGTGGACGACGTAATTTAGCGGTGATTGTGGTAGGCGGCAATGAGTCGTAATTGTGGTAACTGTGAATTGTAATGGTGGTGCTGGTGCTAGTAGTAATTTTGGCAGTAATATTGATAGTAATGGTTGTTGTTGTAGTGGGAGCAATAGTAAGAATAGTAGTGGTTGTTGTAGTAGTGGTTGTGTACTAGCAAGAAAGTCGGAATAGTAGTGGTTGTAGTAGTAGTAGTGGTTGTTGTACTAGCGGGGCAATAGTCGGAATAGTAGTGGTTGTAGTAGTAGTGGTTGTTACTAGCGGGGCAATAGTAGAATAGTAGTGGTTGTAAGTAGTGGTTGTTGTACTAGCGGGCAATAGTAGAATAGTAGTGGTTGTAGTAGTAGTGGTTGTTGTACTAGCGGGGGCAAGAATAGTAGTGGTTGTAGTAGTCGTGGTTGTTGTTGCAGTAGTTGTTGTTGTTGTTGCTGTTGTATTATTATTATGAACGGAATGTGTTTGAAAAATACAATTACCTCTCCCTCACCTCCCAGTTACCTCCTCCATACCCCCACTACCTCCCACTACCTCCAATTACCTCCCTTTACCCCATATATACCTCTTCCCACCTCCCTAATCCCCTTCGCCCCTTACCTCCCACCACCTCCCCTTACCTCCTCACCACCTCCCCCTACCTCCCACCACCTCCCCTTACCTTCCCCACCTCCCCTTACCTTCCCCCACCTCCCCTTACCTCCCCCACCTCCCCTTACCTCCCCACCTCCTCTTACCTTCCCCCACCCTCCTTACCTCCCCCACCTTCCCCCACCTCCCCTACCTCCCCCACCTCACCTTACCTCCCCCACCTCCCTTACCTCCCCACCTCCTTTACCCCCTCTATACACAACACCTGCATAATAATCACCTTGTCTGTCCATTTACAAGGTAAGCCTTTTACTGTAGCTCACCCTCCTTTAACCTTGAGAGAGAGAGAGAAAGAGAGAGAGAGATGAAATTCTTCTCAATCTAAAACGCCTACACACACACACACACACACACACACACACACACACACACACACACACACACACACACACACACACACACACACACACACACACACACTCTCGCTTGACGCTGGTCCGCACATTACGCCGTCAAACAAGACTTAACCAATCAGATGCTGAGAAAGTTGACTGGACTTGTCAAACAAAAACATTCAGACTACTCATTGTGGAGATACGATTCGAACCCGTGTCTTGAGGTTCACAGAGCTTCTTAGAATCACATGCCAATCACGCAACTGTTCCATTAGTTAGCGTGATCAGTTAAAGCGTCAACAACCATTTCTCATCTGGTGAAAAACTCAAGAGACGTGGGTTCGTATCTCCGCCATGGATAATCTCATTTCGTGACGTCGGTGTGATTTTTTTTTTTTTGGGGGGGGATTTTTTTTTGTTACAGTGATAACCTGCATTAGAAAAATCCTTGACGTCTGAGCGTGATTGTCAACTTTTTTTGTGTCGCGTTAGACTTGTGTAGCGCGCAGGTCACGTCGGATGATCGTACATACATATATACATACATATATACACACAGGTATCCACACACACACACAGATATAATGCGTACGTATACACATCTGGTGCTGACGAGGCAGGTGAGATAGGTGTGTAGAGTGTTGGTGTGTTGGTGGTATTGAAGGAAGGAAGTGAAGGAAGGAAGGAAGGAAGGAAAGAAGGAAGGAAGGAAGGAAAGAAGAAAGGAAGGAAAGAACGAAAGAAAGAAAGAAAGAAGGAAGGAAGGAAGGAAGGAAGGAAGGAAAGAAGAAAGGAAGGAAAGAAGACAGGAAGGAAAGAACGAAAG
>NW_024730555.1:32500-47500 GCF_018991925.1 Homarus americanus
AAACACTGACGTAAACATTGCCTGAAGTAAACACTGATGTAAACATTGCCTGAAGTAAACACTGACGTAAACATTGCCTGAAGTAAACACTGACGTAAACATTGCCTGAAGTAAACACTGACGTAAACATTGCCTGAAGTAAACACTGACGTAAACATTGCCTGAAGTAAACACTGACGTAAACATTGCCTGAAGTAAACACTGACGTAAACATTGCCTGAAGTAAACACTGACGTAAACATTGCCTGAAGTAAACACTGACGTAAACATTGCCTGAAGTAAACACTGACGTAAACATTGCCTGAAGTAAACACTGACGTAAACATTGCCTGAAGTAAACACTAATAAATATTAAATTAAACACAGGGATAAACACTGAAATGAGCTCTGAGATAAACACTGACGTAAACACTAAAGTAAACATTGTCTACGAGGTCAACTTGCCAACACAAAACTTGGGTCTTGGTGAAACTTACGCAAATGAGTAAAGTTTACCCCCTGTGTGGTGGTGGGGAGGGCGTGTTAAGGGGTGCAGGTGGGGAGGGCGTAGTGGGGAAGGGGTTGTGGGGAGAACATTGGTGTTGGAGAGAAGGGAGTGATTGTAGGAGGCGAGGGACGGATGGTAGGAGAGGATGAAGTTGGGGAAGAGGGTGGGAGATGGGTAATTGGGGATGGGATGGAGATGGGAAGGGGAGTGGTGGTTGACGGGTGGTGGGGAAGCGGCTGGAGTTGGGGAAAGTGAGTAGGGATGGAGTGGTGGGAGAGGAGATGGGGAATAATCTTCACTATATAAATACTTGAGAATCACTACAGTGTGGCAGATGTCTTAGCTCCCCCTACCATAGGGTCTTGGCTCAAGTCATGGGCTCCCGTACACCATAAAAGTGGGAGTCACTTATTAAAGATATTTATATTTTTTCTGTTTCTTTTCTATACACGGCCGCGGTGTTAAAGATAAGAGATGAAATTTGGGATGGTTGTGTAAATAGTCTCCAGTCTCGTCACCAACTTGTAAACAGAGAGGCATCACCTAGAAGTAAGCCGCCTCCTCACCCCCACCCACCGTGCGACCACCACAGTTTTTAACATAAAGGAGAGCTGAAATTTGGTATAGTTATTTTTTTTTTTAGTGCATAATTATAGTCAGCGTGGACATAATGTATGCTGTGAACTGTCCCGCTAATTGTGTGTGTGTGTGTGTGTGTGTGTGTGTGTGTGTGTGTGTGTGTGTGTGTGTGTGTGTGTGTGTGTGTGTGTGTGTGTGTGCCTCCGTTCCAGCATAAAGAGCTAAAATTTGGTATGGTCGTGTAAATGAAAGTGTAATTTGGGGGGGGGGGGGGGGGGTAGTCCTGGTGAAATTTAGTAGACATAAATTAACTTTACTTCGTGAAAAACAAACCCGGGCAACATCGGGTGACCCAGCTAGATTAATATATAGACTGTGGTGTTAATTGAAGCGGTGTGAGGTCAGTTAGCCAGTCAGTCAGTCATTCAGTCAGTCAATCAATCAGTCGTTCCAGCAATTCAAACTCATTTCAACAATTCGGAATCTCAGGCATGTACAGGAACTAACGTGCGTGACTGTACACTAACAATTACCTACTCCCATAACAACAAAGTGCAAAACAAATCACGAGTCAAAACACACACACACACACACACACACACACACACACACACACACACAATATCCTCATCAACATTAACACACACGACAGAGACCATTTTCAACATGACCTGCCACCAAACAAACTAAATTCCACATTACAACATTCCTCAACTTTTTTTTTTTTTTCATTTACCTTTCCTAATTTCTTATGCTAATTGACTACCTCTATTACAACTCTACTCTGGTTATTAAGTTGTTCTAATAACCTGAAATATGTAATAATAAGTGGAGTAATGTTTGTTTTTTGTCTGTGGATGTTATTAGTGGGGTTAAGTGAGCGTTAAGACTACACGGGGAAGTGTTTTTTGCTGTCGAGGTAATTGTCATTTGGGAGTCTTTCTGATGTCATGTGTCTTGCTTTGGTTTGTGATGGAGACTAATGTACTCGTGATTGTTCCCTTATTAACCTCTAGTGCTGGTTTGTTTTGTACAGACGTGGGAGTCAAGATGTGTACCTACATATGTACACATGTGCATACTGATCATACATACATGGCAGAGTCGTCCAGGCAAAATAACGACGACCTCCACTACCACTACTACCACCATCACCACCACCACCACCATCACCACCACCACCACCATCACCACCATCACCACCATCACCACCATCACCATCCCCTCCCTCTATTGAAACACTTAATGAATATTGACAATTTTTAAGGATTTTAATTATGTTTTTCTTCTCTAATTACAGGTAAGTGACGTTAGTGACACCTGGGGAGCGACTCATTCTCTACGGACAGGTAAAGTGTCTACTTACAGTTATTATTTATTAACTTTTGACTACGTATAGTATGTTATCTTTTGGGCTAAGGACAGTTATAATGTTATCTTTTGGGTTACGGACAGTATGATGTTATCTTTTGGGTTACGGACAGTATGATGTTATCTTTTGGGCTACGGACAGTATAATGTTATCTTTTGGGCTACGGACAGTATAATGTTACCTTTTGGGCTACGGACAGTATGATGTTATCTTTTGGGCTACGGACAGTATGATGTTATCTTTTGGGCTACGGACAGTATGATGTTATCTTTTGGGCTACGGACGATGTAATGCTAACTCTTTTTGGGCTACAGACAGTATAATGTTATCTTTAGGGCTACAGACAGTATAATGTTATCTTTTGAGCTGCGGACGATGATGTATTTATCTTTTTGAGCTGCAGACAGTATAATGTGTTATCTTTTGGGCCTACAGACAGTATAATGTTATCTTTTGGGCTACACAGACACAGTATAATACTTCTTTTTTTTGGGCTGGGTATAATGTTATCTTTAGGGCTACGGACAGTATGATGTTATCTTTTGGGCTACGGACACTATGATGTTATCTTTTGGGCTACTGACAGTATAAAGTTATCTTTAGGGCTACGGACAGTATGATGTTATCTTTAGGGCTACTGACAGTATGATGTTATCTTTTGGCTACGGACAATACAGTCATTATGTTATTTTTGGGGTTACATAGTGTCCCGTGTTCTTAAGGACTCAATAAGGAACTGTAGACAAGGTGCATGGTGACCGGCACTGCACTCGACCGCCTCCACTTCCCCCAACTGCAGAATCAGGCACCCATTCACAGCGGGGTGGACTAAGGGTGACCTGATCTTTAAAGAGTAAATATGTAAATTGGTCTTTAAAAAGGGAATATGTAAATTGAGCTTTGACGAGTAAATATGTAGAGTGATCTTTGATGAGTTTAGGGCGAGAGTAACCTTTATATTATACTGATAAAGGTGTGTGTGTGTGTGTGTGTAATTAACGATTTATTGAAAGATCATGGCAGCCAGAAGATTGAAAATATACAGTAAAATAATTGGGGAACGGGTCACTTGATTAACAAATAATATACAAGTAACATAAGTGATACAAATATGATATATAATAACTAGGTGGGGAGAAGGTCAAACTACAGGGCATTTGAACATAGTGACAGTGCAAAAAGGTAAGATTGGCTGGGAGTGTGTGTGTGTGTGTGTGTGTGTGTGTGTGTGTGAATAGTATTATGGGCAAATTTCTTTACGCCATTTGCCTCTGCCTACCCAGCAGTAATTGGGAACCTGGATGTTAATTGATTTGCCGATCGTGTTCCGGGGTAATGGTTAGCCAGTGCAGTTGGCGAGTTGTCCGGTCTTCTCGGACTATTCCTTGACACTGGGTCATGCCACTCGTTAACTCAGGGTGTGGTTGTTGTGTTAGCGACAGCTTCTACACATTAAACAAATTCACGCCTAGGTGGCCCGTGGACCTGCCATCCTCGTTACACGAGGGGCAGCCATTATTATTATTTTAGTACCATGAGTTTTTATGAAATCAAAGGTTTGCTTTTGAGAGAGAGAGAGAGAGAGAGAGAGAGAGAGAGAGAGAGAGAGAGAGAGAGAGAGAGAGACCCCTGGCCATTACCAAGTGGCTCAACCTGACCTCTGTTTGACCCCTATAGTGGAGTCGCCGACCTGACCTGATCTAACCTAACCTAATCTAACCAACCTACCCTACCCTACCCTAACTCGAACTACCCTAGCCAAACCTAGCCAAACCTAACCTAATCTGACCTCACTATCCACTCCCTGTATTTCCTCAACTATAAGATTATCCTTGTCGAAATTCCAGACCCCGAGGTAAAAAAAGAATAAAAGAAAGAAAAGCAAAAATAAAAGAAAAGAAAACGGGTTCATTACGGGCCAGATTTACAGTGGCCCAACACTCGCGGAATGGACCGCCACCACCCGGGAACTGACCTAACCTGACCTTAAATCTTATCAAAAGTTGGTCAGCGCCTTGAGTCCGGCTAGACCAACCTTCCTACACTCTCATGCTAAGTTTCTCCCTGGGCCACTGAACCGACTGTTGGGCCACTGGACCGACTGTTGAGTTACTGGACCAACTGTTGGACTCTTGGATTGACTGTTGGGCCACTGGACCGACTACTGGATCATTGCACTGACTGTTGGACCACTGGATCATAAAGCTGATTCACTGGACCATAACGTTGAACCAATGAGTCATAAAGCTGGACCACCGGACCATAAAGCTGATCCACTGGACCATAACGTTGAACCACTGGGCCATAAAGCTGGACCACTGGACGATAAAGCTGAACCATTGGATCATAACTCTCGCCCACTGCGGCACTGGACTCTGGACCACTGGACCGCACCGACACAAGCAACACTGATTATCTTAACTTTCTCCTGGTGTTTCTCTCTTAATCACGTGTATTGTATTTTATTATTATTATTATTATTATTATTATTATTATTATTATTATTATTATTATTATTATTACTATTATTATTATTATTATTATTAGTATTAGTATTATTATTATTACTATTATTATTATTATTATTATTATTATTATTATTATTATTATTATTATTATTTTTATTATTATTATTATTATCATATTTATCTTTCTCAATTAAACTGTGTCTCCTCTTGGTCATAGGTCAGTTCCACCCATTTAAATTTCTGATCTTCAGCCCCAACCCCTAGGAAGGAACCCATTCTCCCTTCCCTCCCTTACTCCCTTATCCTCTCCCTTATTCCACCTTATTCAATTCCTCCCTCATTCCTCGCATTCTCCCCTCCCTACCCTCCTGCCCCCCCTCCCCTGCTACAGTGTTATCACCAAACTTACACTGAGACAAAAAGGTTACAATCCAGGTTTCCGGAAAGTGTGTGGCCTTGTGTGCTGTGTCTCACTGGGCACCCCTATGGTGTGGCCTCTGGGTGGTCTCACTGGCACCCCCATGGTGTGGCCTGGTGTGTCCTCACTGGCACCCCATGGTGTGGCCTCTGGTGTGTCTCACTGGGCACCTCTATGTGGCCTGGTGTGTCTCACTGCACCCCATATGTGGTGTGGCCTGCTGTGTCTCCACTGGCACCCCCATGGTGTGGCCTCTGGTGTGGCTCTGGTGTGTCTCACTGGGCACCCCCATGGTGTGGCCTTCTGGTGTGTCTCACCGGGCACCCCATGGTGTGGCCTCTCTGTCGTCTCACTGGCACCTCTATGGTGGGCCTCTGGTGTGTCTCACTGGGTACCTCCCCATGGTGCCTCTGCTGTGTCTCACTGGCACCCCATGGTGTGGCCTTGGTGTGTGGCTCACTGGTCTCACTGCACCACAGGGCCCTATGGTGTGCCTGGTGTGTCTCACTGCACCCCCATGGTGTGGCCTTTGGTGTGGCCTGTGTCTCACTGGCACCCCATGGTGTGGCCTTGGTGGCTCTGGTGTGTCTCACTGGGTACCTCTATGGTGTGGCCTTCTAGTGTGGCTCTGGTGTGGGCCTGTGGTTTGGTGGTGTGGCCCTCTAGTGTAGCCCTCTGATATGGCCGTCTTTTATGATCCTGTGGTGTGGCCCTGGAGTGTGGCTCTCTAGTGTAGCCTGTTGTGTGGGTCTGGTATGGCCCTGTGATGTGGCCCTCTGCTATGGATTTTTGGTGTGGCCCTGTGGTTTGGCACTTTGGTGTAGCTTTTTGGTGTGGCCCTGTGGTGTGGCTCTGGTATGACCCTGTGGAGTGGCTCTGGTGTGGCCCTGTGATGTGGCTCTCTTGTGACCCTGTTGTGTGGCTCTGGTGTGGTCCTGTGGTGTAGCTTTCTAGTGTGGCTCTCTGGTGTGGCTCTTTGGTGTGGTCCTCATTTCTGTCCCTGGGGTGTGGTCCTCTGATGTGGCCCTCTGGTGTGGCCCTGTAATGTGACCCTCTGTGTAGTTCAGTGTCAACAGGTGTTGTCTTTGGTAGATAGGTAATTGTTTCACGGCGTAGTTAGTTATGGCAGAACACTCAACTCCTTAATTTCATGATTTACGCCCGTATTATGAAACAACACCTTGAGGGTCGTAGTGTTTCAACCCGAGTGTTAAACTAAATGAGTACTGAGGGACACCGCAATATGGGGTGGTGTGGCGGTAAAATTAACTAATTCCAATAAAATTAATTTATAATATTGGAATTAGTTAATTTTACCGCCACACCACCCCGTTAAGTACTGTACTGCGGTGTGCCTCAGGACTCATTTAGTTTAAAACTCGGGTTGAAACACGACGACCCTCAAGGTGTTGTTTCATAATACGGGTGTTAATCCTTAATCTCATGGCAGAAGACGCAAATCCCTAATCCCATGACGTGGTTAGTTATGACAGAAAACTCATTCCTAATCCCATGGAATTAGTTATAGAAGACTTAAATCCCTAATCCCATGTCGTAATTATAGAAGATTTAAATCTCTAATCCCATGACGTAGTTGATAATGAAAGAAGATTTAAATCCCTAATCCCATGTCGTAGTTATAGAAGATTTAAATCCCTAATCCCATGACGTAGTTGATCATGGAAGAAGATTCAAATCCCTAATCCCATGTCGTAGTTATAGAAGATTCAAATCCCGAATCCCATGTCGTAGTTAGTTATGGTAAAAATAAAATGAAATAAAAAGGAAAAAAAATCGTAGAAGAGATGAAAGAATAACTCCTTGAGGTACTCCACCGTGTTACCTATCTACCATCTCCGCGAATATGGGAACTGGAGAGAAAACATGATGAACTACGAGACGAAAGATAAGGTCAATAAAAGCTGGTAAGGGAAGGAGTGTGATGTCTAACTTTGTATAAATATTTCAATTTTATTTCTTATTATAAGGTTTGAAAACAGTTATAAATTCACTGAGTTTCCAGGACTAGCGTTAAAGTTGTGAGAGGGGAGGAGGAGGAAGAGGGAGAGGAGGAGGAGAGGGGAGAGGAGGAGGAAGAGGGAGAGGAGGAGGAAGAGGGAGAGGAGGAGGAAGAGGGGAGAGGAGGAGAGGGGAGAGGAGGAGAGGGAGAGGAGGAGGAGAGGGGAGGAGGAGGAAGAGGGAGAGGAGGAGGAGAGGGGAGAGGAGGAGGAAGAGGGAGAGGAGGAGGAGAGGGAGAGGAGGAGGAAGAGGGAGAGGGGGAGGAGAGGGGAGAGGAGGAGGAGGAGAAAAAGACCGTCTGTTTAATGGCCAAGGAGGAGGAGAAGGAGGAGAAAAAGATTGTCTGTTTAATGGTTGAATAGGAGGAGAGGAAACACAGGAGAACGAGAAGAAGGATGAAGAGGAGGAGGCATAGGAGAAAAAAATCCCTCTGTATACTGACCAAAGAAAAGTAAGAAGAAAATATATGTATTTTTTATATATATGTTACTGGGGAGACGATACGACCCAAGAGACATCTCCCTAAAGAGAGTACAAGTCTCTCTCTCTCTCTCTCTCTCTCTCTCTCAGTCACAAGCCAAGGAGGAGAAGAGAGAGAAAAAATTAAGGTCTCTCCCATTTTAAGGAAAGAGACGAGAGATCTTGAGGAATATATCTCAGAGCCAGGACACAACTTTGTGATAGTGAACTTGAGAAAGCTTTTAGAAGAATGGGAAGGGATTTTTTGTGGGGTGTAGGGATTAATAGTTTGTATTTAATATGATTTTTGGGTTTTAGGGATTACTAGGATATTTGGGGGTTAGGGATTAATAGGAATTTTGAGGGTTAGGGATTAATAGGAATTTTGAGGGTTAGGGATTAATAGGATTTTGGGGGGTTTGGGATTAATAGTATTTAATAGGATTTGGGGGATTAAGGATTAGTGGGATTTTTTTGGTTAGGGATTAAAAGGATATTTATGGTTAGTGGAAATAATTCTGGGTGATATTAAGGTTTTGTTATGTTGTCTGTATGTCAGTGAGCAAGACCGTCCCGCAGATACAGACTTGAAGGGTTGTCGTGTGTGTGTGTGTGTGTGTGTGTGTGTGTGTGTGTGTGTGTGTGTGTGTGTGTGTGTGTGTATCAGCTGGCGGTTCTCCAGAAAGCAGCTTCAGGGCATCGAACTCATGTCCTCAGCGAGCCAAAGTTGAGTTATATCCCCCCTTCCCCACCTACCCATCACCCACCACTTTCCCATCACCCACCACTTTCCCATCTCCACCCCATCACACCAACCCATCACACCTGCCCATCACACCTGCCCATCACACCTGCCCACCACACCTGCCCATCATCACCTTCATCACACCTGCCCATCATCACCTTCATCACACCTACTGCATGTTTGGTCACCTTTTTCCTCCCTTACGTCACACATCACATTAATCAAAGGTTCTCACATCTGTTTGCTTTCTTGTGCTTGCTTGCTTGATTTGCATATTACTTGTTTATTTTAGTGTTGTTTATTGGTTCATTTCTTGCTTAATTATTATTGTTTATTTGATTTGATTACCCATCTTATCTATTTTTGTTTATTTTCTTGTTTATCACTTGTTTATTTGTTGTTTATTTAGTTATTACTTGTTTATTTTATCGTTGTTTCGTTGTTTATGTTGTTCGTTTTATTTGCTGATGACTTGTTTATTCTTTGATTTATTTTCTTATTATTTGTTTATTTTTTGTTGTTGTTTCTTTGTTTATTAGTTGCTTAAGTCACATTGTTTGTTTTAGTTGTTTATTTCCTGTTTATTGTCTTATTTTTAGCAGCTTGTTCTCTTTGTTTCTCCCCTTCCCTCTCATTCTCCTCTCTTTCTCTCATTTATTTGTTTTCTTCTCTCGTTCCCTCTCACTTGTTTGCTTGTGTTAGATTCAGTTAGGTTGGGTTAAGGTTTGGTTGAAGTTTGGTTATGGTTATGTTAAGGTTTGGTTAGGTTAGGTTAGGTTAGGTTAGGTTAGGTTAGGTTAGGTTAGGTTAGGTTAGGTTAAGTTAAGATTATATTACAGTAGGTTAAGTTTTGGTGAAGGTTTAGATTTGGTTAGGTTAAGGTTTGGTTAGGTTAAGGTTATGGTTTGGTTAGGTTAGGTTGCGGTTAGGTTGGGTTAGGTTAGGTTAGATGAGGGGTTTCCGAGATTTTTTCGTCTCCTATCACTGTCTCTCTATCTCTCTATTTATCCTGTTCTTTCTATTTATCGTTTATTCTCTCTCTCTCTCTCTCTCTCTCTCTCTCTCTCTCTCACCTCAGTAGCGTCAATAGTATCTGATTCCCTATTACGGGTAGAGGATCATCTGTTGGGTGACGGAGGTTCCTTAGTCTATAATTGTTGGTGTTCTGTTGTCTATATTTGTGTTTTGTTTACATCGATTACGGCCCTTTGATGTTGTGTGTGTGTGTCCGAATGAAAATATCCACACACACACACACACACACACACACACACACACACACACACACACACATTGTTGACTAAAATAACTGGCGTTCGTCTAATTTCCTCGATGGTAAATCCGACTTCGCAGCATGACGTCACGATAGTATTGGAACCCCATCACCCGATATCCATTTTTTATTGTGTGTTTTTGTTTTGGGGGGGAGGGGGGGGGATGGGTAGGGGGTGAGGAATGGGTGGGGGAGGTGGAGGGAGGAACTCACAGTCTTTTAAAACAAACCTGAAGTAGATTTGTTTTGATTTACATAGCTTTGCCCTGGACGATATGTAGTGCAGAGCTCTTGTGCAGTCTTTATTTTTATTTATTTTCATTTTTTTTCACCTGCATAGCGTTGTATAGCTTTGGAGAGACGGCAGGTTAGTGTGTATTATTTTGTGATGTGTGTGTGTGTATGTATGTATGTAAAGTATGTATGTATGTATATATTATGCATGTATGTATGTATGTGTTTGTAAATACAGTATGTATGTATGTATGATTAGCACGCTCGCCTCGCATGCGAGTGGACACTGATTCGATCCCCGGGCAGGGTCTACCCAGCAGTAATTGGGGACCTGGATGTTAATCGATTTGTGGATCGTTTTCCGGGGTAATGGTTCGCCAGTGCAGTTAGCGAGTTGTCCGGTCTTCTGGGACTATTCCTTGACACTGGGTCATGCAGCTCGTTAACTCAGGATGTGGTTGTTGTGTTGGCCACAGCTTCTACACCTTAAACAAATTCACCCCTAGGTGGCCCTTGGGCCGGCCATCCTGGAACACGAGGGGCAACCATTATGTATGTATGTATCCATTTCATCATGTTATATTTTTATGCATTTCATGGGATACATATAATTTGCATGTATCAATACCCTCATATATCTACATATACTTTCATATATTACACGATAGCACATATATTGGTTCACACACACACACATAAGAACACATATTATTCCATATATAATTTGGACTTTGATTATTACACTAGACTGAATATATTTTTTCCTCAATATTTTACTAACATTTTCCTCTCATCTGTATATATCGCTATACATAATATAATATACGTTTTTATATGTATATTTCACGAGAAGGCTTTACATATCAGCTAATAATGCGTTAAAAAATAAAAGAATTATTCATTTTATGGGATTTTGGAATTTGCATATTTTTGGGGCACTTTTTGCAATCATTTTTATTAAGTTCTCTGCCAGCTGTTGATGTGTCCTTGTGTCTGTCTGTCTGTCTGTCTGTCTGTCTGTCTGTCTGTCTGTCTGTCTGTAACTTTTGGGTATTTTTTCCTTTTTTCCATTTTTATTATATTTTATCTTCTATGTAATTTTAACTCTGGTAATTTTTTTTCGTTTTCATTTTCTTCTTCATCTTATTTTCTTCTGTTTTCTTCGTCTGTTTTATCTCTTATTTATATATTATTATTTTTTCTGTTTTGTCTTTTATATTCTCTTTATTTTTATCTTATTTTCATTTTATTTAATTTTTTAGTCTCTCTGTCTCTCTCTCTCTCTCTGTTTTTCTCTAATTTTATCTCTGGCTCTCAATTTGTTTCTGTGTGTGTGTGTGTGTGTGTGTGTGTGTGTGTGTGTGTGTGTGTGTGTGTGTGTGTGTGTCTTTCTGTCTCTTCCTCTCTTTATCTCATTCTCTATATCGTTCTTACTCTGTTTCTCTCTCTTATTCTCTTTCTTCCTCCATTCCTCTCTTCCTCTCTTTCAATATCTAGTTCTTAGTCTATCAGTCTTGCTGTCTCTCTCTGTCTATCGCTAGCAAATATTCCAAAGGTGCGTGCGCCAATAAGCACCATTAAAATATTCTCGGCAGTGTGAGAGCCAATAAACGCCATTAAAATAGCTCCACAATCATGTACCCACAACCAAAAATATCCAAATTTATGGAAATCGTAAGGTGTTGGTTCAAACGTAAAATGGTGCCATTAATTACCTTAGTGAGGCTGTTGACTGCCCCCCCCCCTCCCCCCCGTCTCTATTTCCTCCCCTCAGATCAGAGTGCCAACCCTAAACACCTTTACAGAGTGCCAGTCCCAAACACCTTTACAGAGTGCCAGTCGAAAACACTTGCCCACAGGTGCCAGTCCCAAACACCATTACAGAGTGCCAGTCCCCCAAACACCATTACAGAGTGCCAGTCCCAAACACCATTACAGAGTGCCTGTCCCCCAAACACCCTTACAGAGTGCCAGTCCCAAACACCCTGACAGAGTGCCAGTCCCAAACACCTTTACAGAGTGCCGTTCCCAAACACCTTTACAGAGTGCCAAGCAGACACCTTTACAGAGTGCCAGTCCCAAACACCCTTACAGAGTGCCAGTCCCAAACACCTTTACAGAGTGCTAGTACCCAAACACCCTACAGAGTGCCAGTCCCAAACACCATTACAGAGTGCCAGTCCCAAACACCTTTACAGAGTGCCAGTACCCCAAACACCATTACAGAGTGCCAGTACCCCAAACACCATTACAGAGTGCCAGTCCCAAACACCATTACAGAGTGCCAGTCCCAAACACCTTTACAGAGTGCCAACCCCAAAGGCCCTTTGAGAGTGCCAACCCTAAACACCATTACAGAGTGCTGTTCCCAAACACCTACAGAGTGCCAGTCCCAAACACCATTACAGAGTGCCAGTCCCAAACACCTTTACAGAGTGCCAGTCCCAAACACCATTACAGAGGCCAGTCCCAAACACCTTTACAGAGTGCCAGTCCCAAACACCATTACAGAGTGCCAGTCCCAAACACCTTTTACAGAGTGCCAGTCCCAAACACCATTACAGAGTGCCAGTACCCCAAACACCATTACAGAGTGCCAGTCCCAAACACCATTACAGAGTGCCAGTCCCAAACACCTTTACAGAGTGCCAACCCCAAAGGCCTTTAGAGAGTGCCAACCCCAAACACCATTACAGAGTGCCAGTCCCACCATTACAGAGTGCCAGTCCCAAACACCATTACAGAGTGCCAGTCCCAAACGCCTTTACAGAGTGCCAACCCAAAGGCCTTAGAGAGTGCCAACCTAAACACCATTACAGAGTGCCAGTCCCAAACACCTTACAGAGTGCCAACCCCAAAGGTCTTTACAGAGTGCCAACCCCAATTTTTTTTACAGTCAGTCCCCAAACACCCTTCAGAGTGCCAGTCCCAAACACCTTTACAGAGTGCCAGTACCCCAAACACCCTTACAGAGTGCCAGTCCCAAACACCATTACAGAGTGCCAGTCCCAAACACCTTACAGAGTGCCAGTACCCCAAACACCCTTACAGAGTGCCAGTCCCAACACCATTACAGAGTGCTAGTCCCAAACACCTTTACAGAGTGCCAGTACCCCAAACACCATTACAGAGTGCCAGTACCCCAAACACCATTACAGAGTGCCAGTCCCAAACACCATTACAGAGTGCCAGTCCCAAACACCTTTACAGAGTGCCAGTCCCAAACACCTTTACAGAGTGCCAGTCCCCAAACACCATTACAGAGTGCCAGTCCCAAACACCATTACAGAGTGCCAGTCCCAAACACCTTTACAGAGTGCCAGTCCCCAAACACCCT
Source organism: Homarus americanus (assembly GCF_018991925.1). Classification (NCBI taxonomy): domain Eukaryota; kingdom Metazoa; phylum Arthropoda; class Malacostraca; order Decapoda; family Nephropidae; genus Homarus; species Homarus americanus. The sequence goes on from NW_024730555.1 coordinate 45,892, forward strand.
TCAGAGTGCCAGTCCCAAACACCTTTACAGAGTGCTAGTACCCCAAACACTTTACAGAGTGCCAGTCCCAAACACCATTACAGAGTGCCAGTCCCAAACACCTTTACAGAGTGCCAGTACCCCAAACACCTTACAGAGTGCCAGTCCCAAACACCATTACAGAGTGCCAGTCCCAAACACCATTACAGAGTGCCAGTCCCAAACACCTTTACAGAGTGCCAACCCAGGCCTTTAGAGAGTGCCAACCCTAAACACCATTACAGAGTGCTGTTCTAAACACCTTTACAGAGTGCCAGTCCCAACACCTTTACAGAGTGCCAGTCCCAACACCATTACAGAGTGCCAGTCCCAAACACCTTTACAGAGTGCCAACCCCAAAGGCCTTTAGAGAGTGCCAACCCCAAACACCATTACAGAGTGCTGTTCCCAAACACCACAGAGTGCCAGTCCCAAACACCATTACAGAGTGCCAGTCCCAAACACCTTTACAGAGTGCCAACCCCAAAGGCCTTAGAGAGTGCCAACCCTAAACACCATTACAGAGTGCCGTTCCCAAACACCTTTACAGAGTGCCAGTCCCAAACACCTTTACAGAGTGCCAGTCCCAAACACCATTACAGAGTGCCAGTCCCAAACACCTTTACAGAGTGCCAACCCCAAAGGCCTTTAGAGAGTGCCAACCCCAAACACCATTACAGAGTGCTGTTCCTAAACACCATTACAGAGTGCCAGTCCCAAACACCATTACAGAGTGCCAGTCCCAAACACCTTTACAGAGTGCCAACCCCAAAGGCCTTTAGAGAGTGCCAACCTAAACACCATTACAGAGTGCTGTTCTAAACACCTTTACAGAGTGCCAGTCCCAAACACCTTTACAGAGTGCCAGTCCCAAACACCTTTACAGAGTGCCAACCCCAAAGGTCTTACAGAGTGCCAACCCCAATTTTTTTACAGAGTGCCAGTCCCCCAAACACCCTTTCAGAGTGCCAGTCCCAAACACCTTTACAGAGTGCCAGTCCCAAACACCATTACAGAGTGCCAGTCCCAAACACCTTTACAGAGTGCCAACCCCAAAGGTCTTTACAGAGTGCCAACCCCAAAGGTCTTACAGAGTGCCAACCCCAATTTTTACAGAGTGCCAGTCCCCCAAACACCTTTTCAGAGTGCCAGTCCCAACACCTTTACAGAGTGCCAGTCCCAAACACCATTACAGAGTGCCGTTCCTCCCAAACACCTTACAGAGTGCTGTTCCCAAACACCTTACAGAGTGCCAAGCAGACACCTTTACACTCTCCTCAGAGCAGAGTGCCAACCATCTAAGACCTTATCACCATGATGTGTTCGTGCCAAGTGCCAAATTATGGATCGTCTCAGCTATTAAGAGAACTTCAATTGCTTACACACACACATACACACACACGCACACACATATATATACACATACACACACACACACACACACACACACACACACACACACACACACACACACACACACACACACACACGCATACACACACACACACACACACACACACACACACACACACACACACACACACACACACACTGAAGGAAGAATTGCTTTAGAGATAGTCTCGCTCTGTGT
>NW_024730555.1:52500-120000 GCF_018991925.1 Homarus americanus
AATAAGCTAGGGGACTAATCTTCAAGCTATCCCAGTGATTATTTTCGGCATAATATATATATTTTTTTACATTTGTCTCATTAATTAATTGAATTTAGATGTAAGAATAATCATTATCGACTATCTATCTATCTATCTATCTGTCTGTCTGTCTGTCTGTCTGTCTGTCTGTCTGTCTGTCTATCTGTCTGTCTATCTACAATTACGTTTATAAGGATAGTTTTAACCTCCTTCCTCCTTCTCCCCCTGGCACCTCCCCCCTTTGTCTCCTTCCTGGCTCTCTCCTCTTCTCTCCTCCGCTTCTCCTTATCCCTTCGCCTCCTACTCTCCTTGGCTCTTCTCTCTTTCTCTTCCTGACCTTCCTCTCCCCGTCCCTTCTGGCCCTGCTCCTCTCCTTTCCCATTGGCCCTCACCTTCCATTGGCCCTCACCTTCCCATTGGCCCCTCTCCTTTCCATTGGCCCTCTCCTTTCCCATTGGCCCTCACCTTTCCCATTGGCCCTCCCTTCCATTGGTCCTCACTTTTTCCCATTGGCCTCACCTTCCCATTGGCCCCTCCTTCCATTGGCCCTCACCTTTCCATGGCCCTCCTTCCCGGCCACCTTTCCATTGGCCCCCTCCTTCCCATTGGCCCTCTCCTCTTTTCCATTGGCCCTCACCTTCCCATTGGCCCTCTCCTTCCATTGGCCCTCACCTTCCCATTGCCTTCTACTTTCCCATTGGCCCTCCTTTCCCATTGGCCCTCTCCCTTCCCATTGGCCCTCCTTCCATTGGCCCTCACCTTTCCCATTGGCCCTCTCCTTCCATTGGCCCCTCACCTTCCCATTGGCCCTCACCTTTCCCATTGGCCCTCACCTTCCCATTGGCCCTCACCTTCCCATTGGCCTCACCCTTCCCATTGGCCTCCTTTCCCATTGGCCCTCTCCTTCCCATTGGCCCCTCTCCTTTCCATTGGCCTCACCTTCCCATTGGCCTCACCTTCCCATTGCCTTCTACTTTCCCATTTGGCCTCACCTTCCCATTGGCCCTCACCTTCCCATTGGCCCTCACCTTCCCATTGGCCCCTCTCCTTTCCCATTGGCCTTCTAATTTCCCATTGGCCCTCTCCTTTCATTGGCCTCACCTTCCCATTGGCCTCTTTCCCATTGACCTCTTCCTTCCATTGGCTCTCTCTTCCCCTGGCCCCTTCCACGTGGCCTTCTCTCTCTCCCTCTTGGCCCTCTCTCCCTCCATGGTCCTCTTCTCCTGGCCTCCGTGGTCCTTCTCTCTTCCCCATGGCCCTCTCTCTCCCCATGGGTCTCTCTCCCATGGCCATCTCTCTATGACCCCTCTCTCCCCATGGCCCTCTCTCTCCCCCATGGGCCATCTCTCCCCATATGACCCTCTCTCTCCCTCATGGCCCTCTCTCCCCCATGGCCATCTCCTTATGGTCCCTCTCTTCCCCTGGCCATCTCTCCCTTATGGCCCTCTCTCCCCTTGGCCATCTCTCACCCCTTGGACCTCCCACATCGTACCAGGCCAGGCAGGAAAACCTAAAGTGGAATGAAAGTGAAACTCGCAGTAAAGTTGAAGTCCAATATTGTGGTCGACACCTGACACTTTTATCCCAAATTTTAATTCTGACAACAAACTCTGGCGAAATATATTAGAAAATACAAAAGGCCCTGGATACTGAAATTTAGTACACTGTATTCGGCAGTGAGTTGGTGTATGTGTGTGTGTGTGTGTGTGTGTGTAAGAGAAAAAGAGAGAGAGAGAGAGAGAGACTTTGGTGGGCTTGTGTGTGTGTGTAAGAGAGAAAGAGATTTTGTTGTGGACACGTGTGGCCAATGTTGATAAATTAGTAGGACAAAAACAAACAAACACACGACTTGAGGAACTTTATGTGTGTGTGTGTGTGTGTGTGTGTGTGTGTGTGTGTGTGTGGGTGTGTGTGTGTGTGTGTGTGTGTTTTCTTCACCAGTATGTTACACACGCTTGTACACGCTCCAAAAATGACAGAGAGAATTAAAGAAAAAAATAATAGTCGAGTTAAACTCTCCCCCCCCCCCCCCCCCCCCCCCCCCCCCCCCCCTCTCTCTCCTCTCTCTCTCTCTCTCTCTCTCTCTCCCAGCCCACCAAATCACTCTTAATAATAGAGTGAGAGAGAGAAGAAGAGACAGACAGACAGACAGCATAAATATCCATCTATACCGTAAACACATTAAAAATTTACACTCCTTTTATTTCCCTTTTATTTCCTCGTGTAAAATAAAGCGGGAAACAATTATAGAAGAAGAAAGAAAGAAAATGAAAGAAAGAAAGGGAAGAAAGAGAAAAAGAAAGAAAGAAAGATAGGGAAGAGATTGATGGGTATAGCATCTCTTAACAACGTCTCTTTTCCCTGTCTCAAGATGCCACTAAGAGGGGACCTGTGTTAACGTGGGCTACTGTACAAGAATACATGGGGGTGAGGTAAGGAGATGGGGAGGTGAGGTAAGGGGGAGATGGGGAGGTGAGGTAAGGGGGAGATGGGGAGAGAGGAAGGAAGGAAGGGGTGGTGAGAGAAGGGGAGGGGTTGAGGGAGATGGGGAGGTGAGATAGTTAAGGAAGGAGGAGGTTGAGGGTGGTGAGGAGGAAGAAAGGAAAAGTGGGTGGTGAGGGGGTAGAAGGTGGGGATGAGGGAGGAAGGAAGGAGGGAGATGTCGAGGGGAAAGAGGGTAGGGGAGGGAAAGGGTGTTAAGGGGAGAAGAGGGAGGGGTAAGAAGGGGTGGTGTTGGGGGAGGGTAAAGGAGGAGACATGAGTGATAAAAACGACTTTCGATAAAACGAGGAGTTTGAGAGTAAACAAAGACGGAGAAAACAGCTGGTGATGGTGCCACAGTTGGTGATGGTGCCACAGCTGGTGATGGTGCCACAGCTGGTGATGGTGCCACAGCTGGATGGTGCCAGCTGGTGATGGTGCCACAGCTGGTGATGGTGCCACAGCTGGTGATGGTGCCACAGCTGGTGATGGTGCCACAGCTGGTGATGGTGCCACAGCTGGTGATGGTGCCACAGCTGGTGATGGTGCCACAGCTGGTGATGGTGCCACAGCTGGTGATGTGCCACAGCTGGTGATGGTGCCAGCTGGTGATGGTGCCACAGCTGGTGATGGTGCCACAGCTGGTGATGGTGCCACAGCTGGTGATGTGCCACAGCTGGTGATGGTGCCACAGCTGGTGATGGTGCCACAGCTGGTGATGCCACAGCTGGTGATGGTGCCACAGTTGGTGATGGTGCCACAGCTGGTGATGGTGCCACAGCTGGTGATGGTGCCACAGCTGGTGATGGTGCCACAGCTGGTGATGGTGCCACAGCTGGTGATGGTGCCACAGCTGGTAGATGGTGCCACAGTTGGTGATGGTGCCACAGCTGGTGATGGTGCCACAGCTGGTGATGGTGCCACAGTTGGATGCACAGCTGGATGGTGCCACAGTTGGTGATGGTGCCACAGCTGGTGATGGTGCCACACTGTGATGGTGCCACAGCTGGTGATGGTGCCACAGTTGGTGATGGTGCCACAGCTGGTGATGGTGCCACAGCTGGTGATGGTGCCACAGCTGGTGATGGTGCCACAGTTGGTGATGGTGCCACAGCTGGTGATGGTGCCTGAGTTGGTGATGGTGCCACAGCTGGTGATGGTGCCACAGCTGGTGATGGTGCCACAGCTGGTGATGGTGCCATTGTACGATGGTGCCACAGCTGGTGATGGTGCCACAGTTGTGATGGTGCCACAGCTGTGATGGTGCCACAGCTGGTGATGGTGCCACAGCTGGTGATGGTGCCACAGCTGGTGATGGTGCCACAGTTGGATGATGCGCCAGTTGGTGATGGTGCCACAGTTGGTGATGGTGCCAGTTGGTGATGGTGCCACAGCTGGTGATGGTACCACAGCTGGTGATGGTGCCACAGCTGGTGATGGTGCCACAGCTGGTGATGGTGCCACAGCTGGTGATGGTGCAGCTGGTATGTACAGTTAGTGATGGTGCCACAGCTGGTGATGGTGCCACAGCGGTGATGGTGCCACAGCTGGTGATGGTGCCACAGCTGGTGATGGTGCCACAGCTGTGATGGTGCCACAGCTGGTGATGGTGCCACAGCTGGATGGTGCCACAGCGGTGATGGTGCCACAGCTGGTGATGGTGCCACAGCTGGTGATGGTGCCAGCTGGTGATGGTGCCACAGCTGGTGATGGTGCCAGCTGGTGATGGTGCCACAGTTGGTATGGTGCCACAGCTGGTGATGACACAGCTGGTGATGATGCCACGGTTGGGGGAGAGTCACCGGTGATGGTGCCACAGCTGGTGATGGTGCCACAGCTGGTGATGGTGCCACAGCTGGTGATGGTGCCAGCTGGGATGTGCCACGCTGGTGATGGTGCCACAGTTGGTGATGGTGCCACAGCTGGTGATGGTGCCACAGCTGGTGATGGTGCCACAGCTGGTGATGGTGCCACAGCTGGTGATGGTGCCACGGCTGGTGATGGTGCCACAGCTGGTGATGGTGCCACAGCTGGTGATGGTGCCACGGCTGGTGATGGTGCCACAGCTGGTGATGGTGCCACAGCTGGTGATGGTGCCACAGCTGGTGATGGTGCCACAGCTGGTGATGTTGCCACAGCTGGTGATGGTGCCATGATGGCAAGCTGGTGATGCCATGGTGCCACAGTTGGTGATGGTGCCACAGTTGGTGATGGTGCCGCTGGTGATGGTGCCACAGCTGGTGATGATGCCAATGTTGGTGATGGTGCCACAGCTGGTGATGGTGCCATTGGGATGGTGTCACCTGGTGATGGTGCCACAGCTGGTGATGGTGCCACAGCTGGTGATGTTCGGCTGGTGATGGTGCCACAGTTGGTGATGGTGTCACCTGGTGATGGTGCCAGCTGGTGATGCCACAGCTGGTGGTGCCACGCTGGTGATGGTGCCACAGCTGGTGATGGTACAATAAGTCTGTACTTGGGAGCGGCACTTTGATGTTTCTTCTACTTTTGTTAATGTGTTTGTTTATATATGTGTGTGTGTGTGTGTGTGTAGGTATAACTATGTAAGTGTTTGAGTAAGCATGTGTACATAACTTAGTTGGCAAAAGCGTGTGTTCATATATTTGCATCCGTACATACAATACATTCAAACATATCAATAAAAATCCTTTATTTACTAGACCTCCCATCATCTCACACACCTCCACCACCATCATCACCTACATCCCATCTCCATCGTCACCAGCTACACCACCTGCAACCCCCAATCACCACCACCCACATCACCCCACCACCACATACCTCACAACTAACACCACCACCACATCCTACCCCCACCACCATTACCACCACACCACCACCCACATCCTACCCCCCACCACCATTCCCACTACCTACACCACACACATCCTACCCCCCACCACCATTACCACTACCTACACCACACACATCCTACCCCCCACCACACACATCCTACTAGCCTCACGTTAAGGACAATAGGATGCTGGAGGATGCGGTGAGTGAAGGAGTCTTGTTCGGTGACGCTCTGGTTCCTAGGTGACGTGTGGGCTTCACGCACCGCCATCATCCCCTTATTTCTTCCCGGCTGTACACACAACGCTGCCCCAGGCGACGTGGTGACTAGGAGCGGAGGAGGTCTGTTGTAGGGAAGTGGGGGGGTGTAGGAAGGAGGGAGGGGTGTAGGAGCGGAAGAAGGTGAGGGAAGGGTGTGTGTTGTAGTGGTGTTTTGGTGTGAGGATGGAGGGTTGAGGATGAGGTGTAGGGAAGTGGGGGGTGTTGTAGTGAGGGGTAGGGGAGCAGAAGGTGTTGTAGGGTGTGTGTAGTGGGGGTGGGGGGAGTGGTTGTAGGGAAGGGTGTGTTGTAGGAAGGGTGTTGTAGGATGGAGGGAGTTTGAGGAGGGGAGACTGTAAGATTGTGTAGGAGGCGAGATATGTAGAGGGGGAGAGAGAGAGGAAGGAGAGAGAGGAGGGGAAGGGGAGAGATAGAGGGGGGGAGGATGTATATGGGAGACTATGTGAGCCGGAATTATGAACCGTCACCCTGACAAGTCTCGTGTGTATTTGCTTTTTTCCCCTGTGTTTATTTCTCTTTCTCTTTCGTCTCCTTACCAACCCTCCCTCCCCCTCCCTCCACAGCCACTACACACAGCTGGTGGGTGAGGGGAACCAGCTGTACGCACCCCCTCTACCACCTGCCGCCAGCCAACACTCACCTCGGTGGGTCGTACACTTCCGCAAGACTCCAGCTGGTGTGTGTGTGTGTGTGTGTGAAGGGGTGATAGGTAGGGGACGGGGAGTAGGAGAGAAAAGGGGTACATTTCTCCTACGTTGTCTGTCTCTCCTCCTCTTCCTCTCCTCCCTCCCAACCTCCCACACCATCACCCCATCTTTCCCATCATCATTCTTCTCCTCCCTCTTTCCCCTACTGAGACTGACCCCTCTCTACGCCTGCCTCCATCTCTACATCCTTGCTCTCCTCTGTCCCCTCCTTCACCCCAACTACATCACCCCTTCCCCCACACCTCCCCCACGCCTCCCCACACCCCAACCCCTTCCCACTCTATCCCCTCCCTTGCCTCCTCCACCACCCACTCAATAACACTGTCTCGGTACCACAGTCGATTTTCATAGCACCGAGAAGAAGAAGATTGCAATGTTGCGGTTGCACGACTCTCTTGCATATTCCACTCGGAGCTATGTTTATTTTTCACCTTTGTTTACAATTTACAAAGGCACGTAAACAGGCTCTACGACCCGTGTGAACACAAAAGGCAAGATCCTCAACTGCTCAATTAAGAGAAAATGAACCTGAGAAAAATTTGACGACGGATGTTTCCTCAGAAGAGCTTCCTGGTGGTAAAACTTGGACAGCGTTTGGCAGCTTCCTCAACCTTCAGGCTAACTGCTGGAGGAACACCTAACTGTACCTACATCTATAAGTAACAGCTGCATTAAGTACGATCTTGGGACAGGTTGGCTGAACGGTTGTAAACACGAACTCGATAAGTACCACACGGGTTCGACTCCAGAAGCGGAAGATGTCTCCGTATTTTCTCTTACTTTTTCTGTATGACACAACACTTTTTTGATGGCTTACACCTGTGGTTGAACTCCTCATAGCGGTTCACCTGTGTACGGTACGTGGGTTCGAATCTTCATGGCGAGTGCTTGAATTGGGGGTTGGTTAGGTTAGGTTAGGTTATTCAATGTGTTTTTCGATTTTCCTTCTCTGTCTGGCTGTCTATCTCTCGCTGTTTGTCTGTCTGTCTTTCTCTCCGTACCAAACGAGAGAGAGAGAGAGAGAGAGAGAGAGAGAGAGAGAGAGAGAGACTAAAGATTCACATTAGCCAATCTTTATCTTTAAAAAGCTACATCTGATTTTCCTCTCTCTTCTTGTGGTTCCTTATTTATAATTTTTCTTTTTTATTTTTTGCTTTCCTTCGTTTAGTTCCACTTGGTGTTTGAAGATAATTAATTCTCTTAACTATATTTGTTTCTTTATATTTGCTTTCGTTGTTAGGACTCTCTCTCTCTCTCTCTCTCTCTCTCTCTCTCTCCCCCTCTCTCCTCTCCGTCTTTAGGCCGTAACCCCTGACCTCTTGGGAGCAAAACAAGGCTATGCGTCACACTGCCATGGTCGGTGGCTTGAGTTAATTACCTGTCTGGGTCAACCATACTGCCTCCCACACCTGCCTGGGTCAACCATACTGCCTCCCACACCTGCCTGGGTCAACCATACTGCCCCACACCTGCCTGGGTCAACCATACTGCCTCCACACCTGCCTGGGTCAACCATACTGCCTCCCACACCTGCCTGGGTCAACAACACTGCCTCTCACACCTGCCTGGATCAACAACACTGCCTCCCACACCTGCCTAGATCAACAACACTGCCTCCCACACCTGCCTGGATCACAACACTGCCTCCCACACCTGCCTGGGTCGACAACACTTCCCTACACCTGCCTGTCGGACAACACTGCCTACACCTGCCTGGGTCGACAACACTGCCTCCTACACCTGCTTCCCACACCTTCCCTCCTGGACGATATGCTGTTTGGACAAAACCCGCCATTGATTGGAATCCCAGAGGTGATTTCCTTAGATTAGGTTCGAGGAATTTTGTCCAACAACCTTGTCATTCTGTCCAGTGGCCTATATCTCGGCTGACCAACACCATTACCTAACCTAACCTAACCTAATTTAACCAAACCTAATCTAAACCAGGCTCACCTCGCCTCACCTCACCTCACCTCACCTCACCTCACCTCACCTCACCTCACCTCACCTCACCTCACTAGCAGAGCGGCCAGGTAGTGAAGATATTAATTAAGATAATACCTGTACAAAATACCAATAGGTGAGGTGATGTTTACAGCCGCCAGACAATCATAACATATGGTCCACTAAAATGTTATTATCTCTGTGAAGATTAACCAGCCTCTCTCTCTCTCTCTCTCTCTCTCTCTCTCTCTCTCTGTTTCTTTTTTCCTCTGTCTCTCATTCGTTGTCTCTTCTTTACTCTTTTTGTCTCTCTCTCTTCTCTCTTTTTCCGATCACCTCTTCTTTTTCCATGACTCATTTTCCTCCCCTTTCTCTTTGTCGCTTCTCCTTCTCCGTCTCTTCTTCTCCTCTGTCTCTCTCTCTCCTCTCTTTGTTCCCCTTTCCTCTCACTCTTCCCTCGTTGTTCCTAAATCTCTTCCTTTTTCTCCATTCCCCACAACCTTCTTCTTCTTATCCTTCTTCTCCCTCTCCTCCTTCCCTCTCCCCATCTCTCCCTTTCCCCCCTCTCTTCTCCTTCTTCCTCCCCATTCCTCAGTCTCCTTCACCCTCCCTTCCTCTCATCTTTCCTCCTTCCTCTACCCTCACTTCCTCCCTCTTCCTCCCTACCTCCTCCATTCCCTTCCTTCTTCACGTTCCTCCTTCCTTCTCACACTTGCTCCCTTTACTCTCCTTCCATTCTCTCCTCTCTCCCCTTCCCTCACTACCCTTCTCCCTCTTCCCTCCCCTCCTTCCTTTCTCCCTTCCTCCCTCCCTCCCTTCTACCCCTCTCCTTCCCTTCCTCTACCCAGCCTCTCACTTCCTCCCTCCCTCCCCTGTCTACCCCTCTGTCAACCCTCTCCCCGTCTCAACCAATACAGGATAAAATTGGTTGTTGGTCAGCATAGTTCTTACTCGCCTACGCCCGTTTCCAACTTATGCTTGCCAAGGCGTGGGCATGTGGGCGTGGTGTGCGGCGGACCATGCCTAGAAGTGTAGAAATGGAGGCGGTATGTGTGAGCTAGATGTGACGTACTGTAGGTGTTGGCAGGGCTTGAGAGGGAGTGGCGGACGTGGGGGCATGTGGCGGGACGTGTGGGCGGGGTGGTGATGTTTAGAGGGGACGTGGGTGTAGGTGTATGGCGGGTCGTGGATGTAGGCATAGCGTGGGTGTAGGTGTTGTTATGGGTGTGTGGGCAGGGCGTGGGACGTGGTGTTGTGGGTGTGTGGGCAGGGCGGATGTTGTGGGTGTGGGCAGTGGATGTTGTGGGTGTGTGGGCAGGACGTGGTGTTGGGTGTGTGGGCAGGGCGGGTATTGTGGGTGTGTGGGCACGTGGATGTTGTGGGTGTGTGGGCAGGGCGTGGGGCGTGGGCAGGGCGTGGGTGTCACTAGGCAGACCACAAGACTTTACAGTTACTTACAAAGGCAACGAAAACGGACTCGACGGAAGATATTTGAGTGCTGAGTGTAGTGGGTTGTGGTGGTGGTGGGTGAAGTGGGTTGTGATGGTGGGCTATCATAGTAGATGAGGTGGGTTGTGATAGTAGATGAGGTGGGTTATGGTGGGTTGTGATGGTGGGTGAGGTGGGTTGTGATGGTGGGTGAGATGAGTTATTATGGTAGGTGAGGTTGGTTGTGATGGTGGGTGACGTGGGTTGTGATGGTGGGTGATGATGGGTTATCACAACCCACCATAACTTACCATCACTCACCTTCACAATAGTGGGTTATAGTGAGTTGTGATGGTGGGTTGTGCGTAATGGTTGTAGGTGATGGCTGGTGTTAGGTGAAAACTCTGAGGTGGGCTTACGTGGGCGTGGGCGAGGTATGGGTGTGGGCGAGGTATGGGCCGCCCACCAGTCACCCGGTGAAGGTCATGACAGCGAGTAAGAAGCAAAATTGTGTTGTTATTGTCTTCCAAATGTGACTTGCGGAGCCCGACTGACTGGTGCCACACGCTGCTGGGTGGTGTGGCACTGTGTAGGGAGTCACTGTGGTGTGGCACTATGGTGTGGTACTGTGTGATGGTGTGGCACTGTGGTGTGGTACTGCGTGGTGGTGTGGCACTGTGTAGGGAGTCACTGTGGTGTGGCACTATGGTGTGGTACTGTGTGATGGTGTGGCACTGTGTGGTGTGTGGTACTGCGTGGTGGTGTGGCACTGTGTAGTGAGTCACTGTGGTGTGGCACTATGGTGGTACTATGTGATGGTGTGGCACTGTGTGATGTGGCACTGTGTGGTGTGGTAGTAGTGGTGTGTGGCACTGTGTGGTGTGGTAGTAGTGGTGGTGTGGCACTGTGTGGTGTGATAATAGTGGTGGTGGCACTGTGTGGTGTGATAGTGGTGGTGTGTGGCACTGTGTGGTGGTAGTAGTGGTGGTGTGGCACTGTGTGGTGTGATAATAGTGGTGGTGTGGCACTGTGTGGTGTGATAGTGGTGGTGGTGTGGCACTGTGTGTGGTGTGATAATGGTGGTGGTGTGGCACGTGTGGTGTGTGATAGTGGTGGTGGGCACGTGGTACTGTGTGATAGTGTGGCACTGTGTGGTGTGGTACTCGTGGTGGCACTGTGTGGTGTGGTACTGTGGTGTGGCACTGTGATAGTGTGGTGCTGTGGTGTGGCACTAGTGATGGTGTGGCACTGTGTGGTGTGGTACTGGTGGTGGTGTGGCACTGTGTGATGTGATAGTAGTGGTGGTGTGGCAGTGTGTGGTGTGGCACTGTGTGGTGTGACACTGTGTGGTGATAGTAGTGGTGGTGTGGCACTGTGTGGTGTGGTAGTGGTGGTGTGGCACTGTGTAGTATGACAGTGGTTGGTAAGGCACACTACTATTTATCCATATTGATTTTATTTGTGTTACTCATAAACGATAATTTCCAATTTAATATCCAGTCTCTTCTTATCCCGATATAGCGGACACCAACAACCCTGATATATGACACCCACAACCCTGATATAATAGGCATCCATAACCTTGACTTCACGCACATCCCCAACCCTGATATAGCGGACACCCACAACCCTGATATAATAGGCATCCATAACCTTGACTTCACGCACATCCCCAACCCTGATATAGCGGACACCCACAACCCTGATATAATAGGCATCCATAACCTTGACTTCACGCACATCCCCAACCCTGATATAGCGGACACCCACAGCCTCACGACAGAACATTATATTATTTCGGAATCTATTAGCTATTAGATATTACTATTAATTATTATTATTGAGGTTTAAAGAGCGACTTTGCTGTGCACTTATGAACAGTCTGCTGAGATTGTGACGTCACGCAGTAATGGCCGATATCCAGTCCACTAACAGTCCCATTCACGTTTCTAACTGTGTCATTTCTAACTGTCGTGTCTTAAACTGTAATACTGTACCTGGCACTCTTAACTGGTGGCACTAACTACTGTACCTCACACTACCTTTGGCACTCTTAACTGGTGGCACTAACTACTGTACCTCACACTACCTTTGGCACTCTTAACTGGTGGCACTAACTACTGTACCTCACACTACCTTTGGCACTCTTAACTGGTGGCACTAACTACTGTACCTCACACTACCTTTGGCACTCTTAACTGGTGGCACTAACTACTGTACCTCACACTACCTTGGACTCTTAACTGGTGCACTCTCTGGTGGCACAACCTGATCACACTACCTTGGCACCTAACTGGTGGCACTAACTACTGTACCTCACACTACCTTGGCACTCTTAACTGGTGCATTAACTACTGTACCTCACACACCTTTGGCACTCAAAACACAACCTTGGCACTTAACTGGTGGCACTAACTACTGTACCTCACACTACCTTGGCACTCTTAACTGGTGGCACTAACTACTGTACCTCACACTACCTTTGGCACTCTTAACTGGTGGCACTAACTACTGTACCTCACACTACCTTTGGCACTCTTAACTGGTGGCACTAACTACTGTACCTCACACTACCTTGGCACCTTAACTGGTGGCACTAACTACTGTACCTCACACTACCTTTGGCACTCTTAACTGGTGGCACTAACTACTGTACCACACTACCTTTGGCACTCTTAACTGGTGGCACTAACTACTGTACCTCACACTACCTTTGGCACTCTTAACTGGTGGCACTAACTACTGTACCTCACACTACCTTTGGCACTCTTAACTGGTGGCACTAACTCGCCTTTTTTATTAGAGGTCTGGCAAGTTAGCCTATGTAGTAGTGTAGGGGGGGGGGCAGACAGAACCATTCATCTACCACTGTTTACACTCATAGTCAAGGTAAACAATGGACTCCTGCGTGAGACAGAGTGTGTGTGTGTGTGTGTGTGTGTTGACGTAACTTCCTAAACACCTGCCTAAATAGTCATAACACCTGGAAAACTACTTCCCTACACCTACTCAAGTACTTCCTTGTACGTGTATGTCACCACATCTGTCTAAGTACTCCTTATACATTCCTATATAGTCCTTACACCTGTTTGAGTATTTTATTACACCTGCATAAGTTTCCGAACCTTATTAGTTACTCCCTACACCTGCTTCACTACACCAGTTTGAAAGTTGCTTACGTATATAAATTCAGGCCGTTGGTGTTCTTACAGATATTTGAATCATTAAGGTCTCACTAACATCTGTCCTACACGTGTATCAAGGTCTCATTAACATCTGTCCTACACGTGTATCAAGGTCTCATTAACATCTGTCCTACACGTGTATCAAGGTCTCATTAACATCTGCCCTACACGTACCAAGGTCTCATTAACATCTATCCTACACGTGTATCAAGGTCTTGTTGACATCTGCCCTACACGTGTACCAAGGTCTCATTAACATCTATCCTACACGTGTATCAAGGTCTTGTTGACATCTGCCCTACACGTGTATCAAGGTCTTGTTGACATCTGCCCTACACGTGTATCAAGGTCTTGTTGACATCTGCCCTACACGTGAACCAAGGTCTTGTTGACATCTGCCCTACACGTGTACCAAGGTCTTGTTGACCGCCCCACACGTGTATCAAGGTCTTGTTGACATCTGCCCCACACGTATCAACATGTCTTGGATGCTGTGAGACGACATAACACAGTCAGCAGTCTTTCTCATAGTTTACATAACCACACACACACACCACACACACACAACACACACACACACACACACACCACACACACACACACACACACACACACACACACACACCACACACACACACACACACACACACACACACACACACACACACACACACACACACCAAATAAATATGAGAATCTAATAGGCGTAAATCTCCCACGCCCACGAACCACGCCTCACCCAGGAAGACACTACGCCCTCACTGAGACACCAACTACAATGTGTTAGATTGTTGTAGCAGGTTATTAAAGGCAAGAGGCCGCCTATGTACCTTGACCTAGGAGAGACGAGCACAGGTGTTGTTGTCGTATGTGGGTTAATTATATCACCTGGGGGAGGGGCTATAGTAGAGGATGGAGGTGTGGGGATATGTTATGGTGAGAGAATGGGGAGGTGGGGGTGGGTCTTGATGAGAAAGGAGGATGTAGGAGGAAGGGGGAGAGGGAGGGAGGGAGGGATGTGGAGGAAGGGAAGATGGAGGAGGAAGGAGGGGATGAGAGAGGGAGGAGGGAGGATGTGGGAGGAAGGGGGAGAGGAGGGGGGGATGTGGAAGGAAAGGAGAGGGAGATAAGGAAACTAGGGAGAGGGGGGGGGAAGGGAGTGGGGGGAGGGGTGAGGAGGGAGGTGGAAAGTGAGATTGAGGAAAGAGAGGGGGAGGGTGGAGAAGAAAGGAGGGGGGCCAGGGGAGGAGAGAAGGGTGTGATGGGGGAGAGGGTACACGTAAGTTTTGGCAGTAGAGAGAGCATCTGATGCTTGTGGCCCTGAACACAGCTGTCAACACATGTACGTAAGTGTGTCTATATTTACACACACACACACACACACACACACACACACACACACACACACACACACACACACACAGCAAATAATTATACTTCGTTATTGACCATTTAATTATGATTCACGGATCATTAACTCTTCATGAACCACTAATAAATATAATTAGCCGACATTAACCAACATTAACCAGACAGACACACGCAGTTGACCTTAACCCCTTCACCTTTGGTCGAAGAGGGGAGGAGGATAAGGTGGGTAGGGAGGGAGGGAGGGGAAAGGGAGAGGGGAGGAGGAAGGAGAAGGGAGGATAAGCAGAGGAGGGAAGAGGAGGCTGTCACTACCTGTCAATAATATAATTAGTTTGAAGTTTTCCCTCACGTCTTACCTGTGACAGGTGGACGGCCTCTACCTCATTACTTCCCCTCTCTTGTGTTTAAATGTTCCCCCTATATATCTATCTCCCCTCTATCTATCTCCCCTCTATCTATCTCCTCTATCTATCTCCCTCATCTATCTCCCTTATCTATCTCCCCTCTATCTATCTCCCCTATATATCTATCTCCCCTCTATCTATCCCTATATATCATCTCCCTCCATCTATCCCCTATACATCTCTCTCCCCATCATCTCTCCCCCATATATCTATCCTCTCCCTCATTCATCTCCCCATATCTATCTCCCTTCATCTATCCCTATATATCTATCTCCTCTATCTATCTCCCCTATATATCTATCTCCTCTATCTATCTCCCCTCTATCTATCTCCCCTATATATCTATCTCCTTCATCTATCTCCCCATATCTCCCTTCATCTATCTCCCCTCTATCTATCTCCCTATATATCTATCTCCCTCTATCTATCTCCCTATCTATCTCCCTATATATCTATCTCCCCTATCTATCTCCTCTATCTACTCCCTCCATCTATCTCCCTATATATCTATCTCCCCATCTATCTTCCCTCATCATCCCCATCTATCTCCCATATATCTATCTCCCCTATATATCTATCTCCTCTATCTATCTCCCCATCTATCTCCCCTATATATCTATCCCATATCTATCTCCTCTATATATCTCCCCTATATATCTATCTCCCTATATATCTATCTCCCTCTATCCTATCTCCCCATATATATCTCCCATCATCTATCTCCTCTATCTATCTCCCTCCATCTATCTCCCCATATATCTATCTCCCCTCCATCTCCCTCTATCTATCTCCCCTATATATCTATCTCTATCTATCTCCTCATCTATCTTCCTCTATCTATCTCCCTTCATCTATCTCCCCTATATATCTATCTCCTCATCTATCTCCCCATCTATCTCCCCTATATCTATCTCCCTATATATCTATCTCTCATCATCTCCCCTCTATCTATCTCCCTATATATCTATCTCCTCTATCTATCTCCTTTCATCTATCTCCCTCTACTATCTCCCCTATATATCTATCTCCCCTCTATCTATCTCCCCTCTATCTATCTCCCTCATTCATCTCCCTATATATCTATCTCTCCATCTCCCCTCATCTCCCTATTTCTCCTATCTCCCTCTATCTCCATCTATCTCCCCTATATATCTATCTCCCCTATATATCTATCTCCTATATATCTATCTCCTCATTCATCTCCCCATCTATCTCCCCATATCTATCTCCTCTATCTATCTCCCTCTATCTATCTCCTATATATCTATCTCCCCCATTCATCTCCCCCTTTCCTTCATCTCCCCTATATATCTATCTCTATCTATCTCCCCATTCATCTCCCTATATATCTATCTCCCTCTATCTCCCCCTATCTCCCCTATATATCTATCTCCCCTCTATCTCCCTCACTCATCTCCATCTACCCTATATCTATCTCCCCATATATCTATCTCCCTCTCCCCCTTCATCTATCTCCCTTCATCTATCTCCCTATATATCTATCTCCCTCATCTATCTCCCCTCATCCATCTCCCCTATATATCTATCTCCCTTCATCTATCTCCTCTATCTATCTCCCCCATAATCTATCTCCCTATATATCTATCTCCTCTCATCTATCTCCCTCTATCTATCTCCCTATATATCTATCTCCCCTTCATCTATCTCCCCTATCTATCTCCCTATATATCTATCTCCTCTATATATCTATCTCCCTTCATCTATCTCCTCTATCTATCTCCCCTATATCTATCTCCCTATATATCTATCTCCTCTATCTATCTCCCATTCATTCCCCCTATACATCATCTCCCCATATCCATCTCCATATATCTATCTCCCCTATCTATCTTCCTCTCATCTATCTCCCCTATATATATCTATCTCCCTATATATCTATCTCCTCTATCTATCTCCCTCTAATTCATCTCCCTATATATCTATCTCCCTATATATTCTCCCTTCATCCATCTCCCTTCATCTATCTCCCCATATATCTATCTCCTATATATCTATCTCCCCTATATCTATCTCCCTCTATCTCCCCTCTATCTATCTCCCCATCTATCTCCCTTATATATTCATTCCCTCTATCTCCCATCTATCTCCCCTCTCATTATTTATCTCCTGTCTATTTCGCCTGGTTTCAATATTCATCTGTTTATCTTTAGTTAACTCTGCAGATATTCACATACACTATACATATCATATACAGCCATACATTATACACAAGTACGGTACACACAACATTATACTCATATAATATACATATATATATAAATTAACAGAGTATACGAATAATACACATTCATATTCATACTGTATAATATAAATATATACTCATACACACACACCTGATATACATGCATGTACATTTATTCAGTATAGTCGATACACATTTATACAGCAAGTTAACAATATTATACTTGTATACAGAATAAAACACATTATACGTGTATACAACACAAACACTTTTGGTGAGGGGAAGTGTGTATGAGGGAGAGATGGTGTATGAGGGAGAGATGGCGTGTAAGGAGGGGAGAGATGGCGTGTATGAGGGGAGAGATGGCGTGTGTATGAGGGGAGAGATGGCGTGTGTATGAGGGGAGAGATGGCGTGTGTATGAGGGGAGAGATGGCAAGGAGGAGAGAGATGGTGTGTATGAGGGGAGAGATGGCGTGTAAGGAGGGGAGAGATGGTGGCGAGGGGAGAGAGATGGCGTGTGTATGAGGGGAGAGATGGCGTGTATGAGGAGATGGCGTGTATGAGGAGAGATGAGTGAAGGAGGGGAGAGATGGTGTGTATAAGGAGGGGAGAGATGGCGTGTGTGGGAGGAGAGATGGCGTGTATGAGGGGAGAGATGGCGTGTATGAGGGGGGAGAGATGGCGTGGGAGGAGAGATGGTGTGTATGAGGGGAGAGATGGCGTGTATGAGGGGAGAGATGGTGTATGAGGGGAGAGATGGCAAGGAGGGGGAGATGGCGGTGTAAGGAGGGGAGATGGCGTGTGTGTAAGGAGGGGAGAGATGGCGTGTATGAGGGGAGAGATGGCGTGTAAGGGGAGGAGAGATGGCGGGGGAGGGGAGAGATGGTGGTGTAAGGAGGGGAGAGATGGCGTGTAAGGAGGGGAGAGAGGTGTATGAGGGGAGAGATGGCGTGTATGGGGAGGGGAGATGGCGTGTGTATGAGGGGAGAGATGGAGAAGGAGGGGAGAGATGTGTAAGGAGGGGAGAGATGGCGTGTGTATGAGGGAGATATGGTTAAGGAGGGGAGAGATGGTGTATGAGGGAGAGATGGCGTGAAGGAGGGGAGAGATGGCGTAAGTGAGGGGAGAGATGGCGTGTGTAAGGAGGGGAGAGATGGCGTGAGGAGGGAGAGATGGTGTATGAGGAGAGATGGCGTGTGAAGGAGGGGAGATGGGTGTAAGGGAGGGAGAGATGGCGTGTGTATGAGGGGGAGGGAGATGGCGTGTGTATGAGGGGAGAGATGGCGTGTATGAGGGGAGAGATGGCGTGTGTATGAGGGGAGAGATGGCAAGTGAGGGGAGAGATGGCGTGTGTATGAGGGGAGAGATGGCGTGTGTATGAGGGGAGAGATGGTGTGTATGAGGGGAGAGATGGCGTGTGTATGAGGGGAGAGATGGCGTGTGTATGAGGGGAGAGATGGCGGTATGAGGGGAGAGATGGCGTGTGTATGAGGGGAGAGATGGCGGTAAGGAGAGAGAGATGGCGTGTATGAGGGAGAGATGGCGGAATGAGGAGAGATGACGGAGAGGAGAGATGGCATGAGGAGAGAGATGGCGGGGAGGAGGGAGGGGAGAGTGAAGGAGAGAGGAGAGATGGCGTGTATGAGGAGAGATGGCGGGTATGGAGGAGAGATGGCGTGAGGAGGAGAGATGACGTGTAAGGAGGAGAGATGGCGGGGAGTGAGGAGAGAGATGGCGTGTATGAGGGGAGAGATGGCGTGTATGAGGAGAGATGCAGGAGAGATGGCGTGTATGAGGAGATGGCGTGTGTATGAGGGGAGAGATGGTGTAAGGAGGGGAGAGATGGTGTAATGAGGGGAGAGATGGTTAAGAGGGAGAGATGGCGTGTGAAGGAGGGGAGAGATGGCGGTGAGGAGAGATGGCGTGTATGAGGGGAGAGATGGCGGTGGAGGAGAGATGGCGTGTGGGCGAGGGAGAGATGGCGTGTGTATGAGGAGAGGAGGCGTGTGTATGAGGGGAGAGATGGCAAGGAGGGAGAGATGGCAAGGAGGAGAGATGGCAGAAGGGGGGAGATGGCGGTGAGGAGAGATGGCGTGGAAGGAGGGGAGAGATGGTGTGTATGAGGGGGGAGAGATGGCGTGTAAGTGAGGGGAGAGATGGTGTGTATGAGGGGAGAGATGGCGTGTGAGGAAGGAGAGATGGCGTGTAAGGAGGGGAGAGTTGGCGGTAGAGGAGATGGCGTGTGTATGAGGGGAGAGATGGCGAAGTGAGGAGAGATGGCGTGGGGAGGGGAGAGATGGCAGGAGGGGGAGAGATGGTGTGTATGAGGGGGAGAGATGGCGTAAGGAGGGGAGAGATGGCAGAAGGAGGAGAGATGTGTGTAAGGAGGGGAGAGATGGCGTGTAAGGAGAGAGATGGCGTGTATGAGGAGAAGATGGTGGATGAGGAGAGATGGCGTGTATGAGGGGAGAGATGGCGTGTAAGGAGGGGAGAGATGGCAGAGAGGGGAGACATGTAAGGAGGGGAGAGATGGCGTAAGGAGGAGAGCGTGTGTGAGGAGAGATGGCGTGTGTAAGGAGGGGGAGAGATGGCGTGTATGAGGGGAGAGATGGCGGTATGAGGGGAGAGATGGCGTGTGTATGAGGGGAGAGATGGCGTGTGTATGATGGGAGAGATGGCGTATGAGGAGAGATGGTGTATGGAAGGGAGATGGCGGGAAGTGAGGAGAGATGGCGTGTAAGGAGGGGAGAGATGGCGTGAAGGAGGAGAGATGGCGTGTATGAGGAGAGAGATGGCATGAGGGTAGAGATGGCGTGTATGAGGAGAGATGGCGTGTAGGAGGGGAGAGATGGCGTGTAGGAATGTAAGAGGGAGAGATGGTGTGTATGAGGGGAGAGATGGTGTGTAAGGAATGTGAAGGAGAGAGAGATGTGTGTATGAGGGGAGAGATGGTGTGTATGAGGGGAGAGATGGCGTGTAGAGGGAGAGATGGCAGAGGAGAGATGAAAAGAGGGGAGATGGTGTAAGGGATGGAGAGGAGAGATGAGAAGGAGGGGAGAGATGGAAGTGAGAGGAGATGGGGGAAGAGGGGAGAGATGGCGGGGAAGGAGGGGAGAGAGATAGTGTAAGGGGAGAGATGGCGTGTATGAGGGGAGAGATGGCGTGTGTATGAGGGGAGAGATGGCGGTGTGAGGAGAGATGGCGTGTATGAGGGGGAGAGATGGCGTGTGAAGGAGGGGAGAGATGGGTGAGGAGAGATGGCAGGAGGGAGAGATGGCGTGTAAGGAGGAGAGATGGCGTGTATGAGGGGAGATGGCGTGGAGGGGAGAGATGGCGGTAAGGAGGGGAGAGATGGCGTGTGTAAGGAGAGAGATGCGGTGTATGAGGGGAGATGGCAGGAGGAGAGATGGTGCATGAGGAGAGATGGCGTGTGTATGAGGGGAGAGATGGCGTGTGTATGAGGAGAGATGGCGTGTGTATGAGGGGAGAGATGTGTGTGTGTATGAGGGGAGAGATGGTGTGGAGGAGGGGAGAGATGGTATGAGGAGAGATGGCGTGTGTATGAGGAGAGATGGCGTGTATGAGGAGAGATGGTGTAAGGAGGGGAGAGATGGCGTGTAAGGAGGGGAGATGGCGTGTATGAGGAGGGGAGATGGCGTGGTGAGGGGAGAGATGGCGTGTATGAGGGGAGAGATGGGGTGGGTGAGAGAGATGGCGTGGAATGAGGGGAGAGATGGCGTGTATGGGGAGAGATGGCGTGTATGAGGGGAGATGGCGAAGGATATGAGGAGAGAGATGGCGTGTAAGGAGGGGAGATGGCGTGTATGAATGAAGGGAGGAGAGAGATGGCGTGTGAATGTATGAGGAGAGAGATGGGTGTGTAAGGAGGGAGAGATGGCGGTAAGGAGGAGAGAGATGGCGTGTAGGAGGGGAGAGATGGCGGTATGAGGGGAGAGATGGTGTGTATGAGGGGAGAGATGGCGTGTAAGGGAGGGAGGGAGGTATGAGGGGGGGGATGTGGGTATGAAGGAGGGAGGCAAGACAGTGTGTAAGAGGAGGGAGGATGTGGGTGGGGTAGGGAGAAGGGAATGAGGAGAAAAGGAGGCAGGTATGAGGGGAGGAGGAGGAGGGAGGAGAGAGGTATGGACGACAGCTGCAGATGGTGAGGTGCGGGTTGGTTTTCATCTTTATCGTAAACCATCTTGTGACAGATGGTGCCGGTAGGTGGGTGGTGAGAGAGAGAGAGAGAGAGAGAGAGGTTATAAGTGCCAAGAATACTTCAAGTCGCTACCATCTTCAAGATCTACTTAAGAGTGTAATTAAGTAGTTATAGAGTCATGTGTTATATAACTATTGAATAGGTGCGGTGGGCGAGTGGCTACAGACCTCACCTCAACCCAACCTAACTCAACCCAACCCAACCTAACCTAACCTAACCTAACCCACCCAGCTGTGAATGGGTACCGAGAATAGAACACTTACCCAGACTCTAATGACGTCATCAACTATTTCTTTGTACAATATAAAAACAAAACAACATCTGCGTCTGACTCCTTTTAGTTAGTTGTGCGGCCATTTTGAATTTCCTCAGGGCGTCCCTTAGTCCACCCAGCTGTGAATGGGTGCCGACAACAGCTGACTAATGACGTCATCAACTGTGTGTTTTGTACAATGTAAAACCAAAACCAACACATTCACTTGTTTTCTTTGATTGCTTGAGCGGCCATTTTGAATATTTTTATTAATAACTCTCACACTTCA
The DNA here is from genome assembly GCF_018991925.1 of Homarus americanus. Lineage (NCBI taxonomy): Eukaryota > Metazoa > Arthropoda > Malacostraca > Decapoda > Nephropidae > Homarus > Homarus americanus. The sequence goes on from NW_024730555.1 coordinate 74,101, forward strand.
CACTCACACTTCACGGTCCAGCTAGTGTGACACGTTAAATACAGTAACCCTTCACACTTCACACTTCACGGTCCAGCTAGTGTGACACGTTAAATACAGTAACCCTTCACACTTCACATTCTACACTTCACACTTCAGCTAGTGTGACACGTTAAATACAGTAACCCTTCACACTTCACATCATTCAGCTAGACACGTTAAATACAGTAACCCTTCACACTTCACACTTCACGGTCCAGCTAGTGTGACACGTTAAATACAGTAACCCTTCACACTACACTTCACGGTCCAGCTAGTGTGACACGTTAAATACAGTAACCCTTCACACTTCACACTCACACTTCACGGTCCACTAGTGTGACACCTAAATACAGTAACCCTTCAACAACTTCACACTTCACGGTCCAGCTAGTGACACCTTAAATACAGTAACCCTTCACACTTCACACTTCACGGTCCAGCTAGTGTGACACGTTAAATACAGTAACCCTTCACACTTCACACTTCACGGTCCAGCTAGTGTGACACGTTAAATACAGTAACCCTTCACACTTGCATCCAGCTAGTGACACGTTAAATACAGTAACCCTTCACACTTCACACTTCACGGTCCAGCTAGTGTGACACGTTAAATACAGTAACCCTTCACACTTCACGGTCCAGCTAGTGTGACACGTTAAATACAGTAACCTTCACACTTACACTTCACGGTCCAGCTAGTGTGACACCTTAAATACAGTAACCCTTCACACTTCACACTCTTACGGTCCAGCTAGTGTGACACGTTAAATACAGTAACCCTTCACACTTCACACTTCACGGTCCAGCTAGTGTGACAAAACCTAAACTATACCCCTCATATTGACACACACACACTCACCTCATAAACCGCCTCATAAACTCACACTTACCGCGTCACACTACGTCACAACAATATGTCTCGCGGCTCTTCACTGTAACAGATACCCGTAAAGTGACACTCTTCCGTCCTTATCTCTGACCCGTGTTACTGTCTGGTGTGTGTGTGTGTGTGTGTGTGTGTGTGTGTGTGTGTGTGTGTGAGTGTGTGTGTGTGTGTGTGTGTGTGTGTGTGTGTGTGTGTGTGTGTGTTGTGTGTGTGTGTGTCTATATTTTTTTTAATCTTTCATTATCTCCAACTGTTTTACCGTCATATAGTGTGTGGGGTGGGTGGGGGGAGTCCAATAGTACTATCTCTCACATAAACATCTCCCCGTCTCTTTATCTCTCTCTCCTTTCGTCTCTCATCTCTTCGGTGGGTCTCTAGAGGCAGTATTCTCTCCTTCTCTCTTCTTCTCCCTTTCAACTATACGCGATTCTCTTATTTCACGTCTCTTATCTCTGTCTCGTGTCGTCTCCACAGTAGTAAATGACCTGTGTATCGCAAATCTCTCTCTGTCTCTTAAATTGGCAAGTTTTTTGTGATGTTCATTCAGGAAATAACACTCGTTTATATGTCGTGTCCCCCCCACCACCTTACTGTCTCCTACCGTCTCTTACCGTCTCTCTGTTTCTTTATCATCTCTTACATCTTCACCACTAGCTATAAATATCTCTTATTGTCTCTATCTCTCACGCTTCTCATCGTCTCCCACCATCTCTTACTATCTCTCTCCCCGTCTTCCATCATCTCTGTCTCTCTCTATTTATCTCTGCCATCTCTCAGTATCTCTCACCATCTCTCAGTATCTCTCACCGTCTCTCAGTATCTCTCACCGTCTCTCAATATCTCTCACCATCTCTCAGTATTTCTCACCATCTCTCAGTATCTCCCACCATCTCTCAGAATCTCTCACCATCTCTCACCGTCTCCCAGTATCTCTCAGTATCTCTCAGTATATCTCACCATCTCTCAGTATCTCTCACCATCTCTCAGTATCTCCCACCATCTCTCAGTATCTCTCACCATCTCTCAGTATCTCTCACCGTCTCTCAGTATCTCTCACCATCTCTCAGTATCTCTCACCATCTCTCAGTATCTCTCACCGTCTCTCACCATCTCTCAGTATCTCTCACCATCTCTCAGTATCTTTCACCATCTCTCGGTATCTCTCACCATTTCTCAGTATCACTCACCATCTCTCAGTATCTCTCACCATCTCTCAGTATCTCTCACCATCTCTCAGTATCTCTCACCATCTCTCAGTATCTCTCACCATCTCTCAGTATCTCTCACCATCTCTCAGTATCTCTCACCATCTCTCAGTATCTCTCACCATCTCTCAGTATCTCTCACCGTCTCTCAGTATCTCTCACCATCTCTCAGTATCTCTCACCATCTCTCAGTATCTCTCACCGTCTCTCTGGTGTAAACAAAGTCTCCCGTTATGTTCATAAAAAAATTTCTTGAGATAAAAATGGAAAACTATTTTCTTCTGGTATAAATAAACTATTGTCTGCACACACACACACACACACACACACACACACACACACACACACACACACACACACACACACACATACAGCTGTTGATCGAGTTTGTGACGTCACTCTCCGCTCTGGGGAATTCAATCTACTCAACTGATGACGTCATTTTACCTTACTGATGACGTCACTCCAGCCAATTAGTGACGTCATTGCCCCAGCAGATAACGTTGCTTTGTGGATATAATAAGTTTTTAGTACAATAGAAAGTAAAAAGAGAAAGTAAATAGAAAATAAAGAGTGAAAGTAAAGAGATAGAAAGTGAGAGTAATATATAGAGGTAATATAGCGTCGCTGACCATCGATAACCACTATAAAGATATTTCTCTCACCACCTGAGCTGTAATATAACACCTGGAGACTTAACAGGTACAGGTGAGGTGTCCCCCCCCCTTACTCTCCTTCTCTTTACTCTTCTCGTTATTCTTCCTTCTTTCCTCTCTCTGCTTCTTCATAATCCCCTCTCCTCATTTTACTCTCTTCCTCTTCCTATCTTTTTCTTCCCATCTTCCTCACTTCTCCCCTCTTCCTCTCCTTCCCTCCCTTCCCCTCTCTACCCCTTTTCCTTTTCTTATTACTGTCCTCTCTTTCCTTCCCACCTTCCTTTACTTATCCTTCTTCTCCTCCTCTTCCTCACCCCCCCCCCAGTTGGGTGCCCTAAACTGCCTGGTTTATGAGGGGTGCCAGATAGTAGTGTGGGCGTGGCACCTCCTAGTTAGGTGGGTGCCTCCTCCTCCTCTACCACCTGCCTCATGCACCAGCTGTGGCCTTCTGCTAAAAAGTTATGGTACTTTTGCTTATAAGAAATTGATGGATATTGTGTGTGTGTATGTGTGTGTGTGTGTGTGTGTGTGTGTGTGTGTGTGTGTGTGTGTGTGTGTCTGTGTGTGTGTGTGTGTGTGTGTGTGTGTGTGTTTGTGTGTGTGTCTGTGTGTGTGTGTGTGTGTGTGTGTGTGTGATAACAATTAACGTTTATTGAAAACAGAAGGCTGAAATATACAGTTACATATTTGGGAATGTTACGAATTACAAATAATATAAAGTAACATAAGTGACACAAATAAGACATATATACTGGGGAAAGCTCAAACACAGTTCATCAACATAGTGACAGTGTAGCAGTTTACTGGAGGAATACCGATTTATTAAGTTATTATAATTTTACAATGGTTGGGATCTTTATAGCGACATTCGCACGTATGGCTGAGGTGTCAACAGCAATCTGACAAGGACTCAGGTAGTAGGAGCGTGTCGATGGTAAGCTTCTTACAATTGCAGATGAGGTCGTGATGGTCAACGAAAGGTCAGGTGTTGACGCTTCTTGATATGTGGAGTAGGAAGGAAATAATCTTCAGCCCCTTTGCACTTTTCTAGGTGTTTACTTGTGCATTTGAGGAAGACCAGGTGGGGAATGTGTGTGTGTGTGTGTGTGTGTGTGTGTGTGTGTGTGTCTGTGTGTGTGTGTGTCTGTGTGTCTGTGTGTGTGTGTGTGTCTGTGTGTGTGTGTGTGTCTTTCTCATTCTCTTCCTCTCTTTCCATTTATCTCTTTTTTCTCTTTCTCCTCCACTTTCATTCCCTTTCTCACTCCTTCTTCCCTCTTACTCATAACTTACTCTTTCCCTCACTTTCCTACACACACACACACACACACACACACACACCATATTGCTGCCAGTGAACTAACACTGGTCATTATAATGATAATGATGATATGCATAATGATAATAATAATTCAGTAGTAATGGTGCTCATAATAATAATAATGATAATAATAGTTTAGTAGTGATGATAGTAATAATAATGATATTAATAATGATTATAATAACATAAGAGAGTAACGATAATGAGTGTTAATAATGATGATGGAAGTAGTAGTGATAATAATAATAATAATAATAATAATAATAATAGCAATAATAATAATAATAATAATAATAATAATAATAATAATAATAATAATAATAATTCATCCAGAAGTCTTGTAACACAAGTTTTCATATTTCAACATTCATAAACATTTAGAAGTTCCAACTAACATCTTATTCCACCAACTATAAACATTACCAGATGTTGATACGTAAATGTGTATTTCTCATGCGGTACACTCGTTATGTGATTGGCTGAGTGAGTGATGACGTAGGTGAGTGGCTGGCTCGTCCCCCAAACAAACTATAATCAACTTTCTAGCAGCGAACATCTATATATATACGTGAGGGACTGAAGAGTCACGTTCTGAGAAAGGTCGAGAACGAGACGCCAGAGACATCATATAGTTGGAGGGTAATATTTCTTGTCCGGGTTCACAATTGGCAGGCATTATCCTTTCGTGGCGAGTCGTTGATTGGCTTACCCGGTCGGTGACGTCATTAATGGAGGTGCTGATAAGCCGTCTAGCTCCGTTATGTCATTTCAAAGCATCGTGATTCGTCCACGAGATTCGTGACGTCATTCAAGAACGTTCTGGTTGGCCAGCATGCTTCATTACGTCATTTAAGAACATGCTGATTGGTGGGTAAGCAACATGACGTCACACAGGGGAAAATAAAATCAGGTTTGGATGATAGAGGGTAAACATGAGCTGTGGGGTTGCCAGCGCGCGTTTAAATATAACCTGGCGTAGTTTTAGTTGATGCTGGAAGTAAAAAAGTCAAGGAAACATTTGTTGTATTAAAGCGTTATTTACGGAGAAGATACCTGCCTCCGCCTCGATAATCTGACCTCAGGTAACACAGGTAAAGGCATTACCTACCTGCTATAATTATGTCCACCTGATTAAATTCATTGTCTATAATTCTTGAAAATACCTGTAATTATGTAGTCGGGCGAGGGGGAGGGAGGAGGGGGTCAGGGGGTGAACTTTTCCCCCTTTCTCTCCCTCACCTTCTCTTTTTCTCAATTTTACTTTCTCTTATTCTCTTTCATTCTTCCTGTTTCCCTCATACGCTCGTCCTTCGCCTCTTTCATTTTCACTTTTCCAACTCATCTCTCTCTCTCTCTCTCTCTCTCTCTCTCTCTCTCTCTCTCTCTCTCTCTCTCTCTCTCTCTCTCTTCTCATCTCGTTCGGATCCCAAGAAGAAGAAAAAAGGAAGAGGAAGACAGGAGGAGGAAGTTGAAGAAGACGAGGAAGTGTAGGAGGGGGAGGAGGAGGAAGAGATGGAGAGGAGACATGAATAGAAGAAAGAGTATAAAGGAGAGAGAGATAATGAGAGAGAGTTGGAGAAAGTGGAAATATTAAGACAAGTTCATTAATGAGATAAACTTGTGTTATCTTAATGACTACAAGTTTAAGAGAGAGAGAGAGAGAGAGAGAAGAGATCACCAGCCATCATCCATCTCTCTACTCTGCCAGAAGGTGAATGAGCTCCAGTCTCTATAAGTAATGGTTTTCTTTTGTAATTTTATAATTTTACTTAAGTTTTAACTCCTATTATATTACTAATACCTTCTTAATACTATGTTGTTATAAGAGGCAGCTGTAAGGGAAGGTTACGCCAGGGTCTGGAGACACTAACCGATGCATGGTGTTCAATGTTGTACTTTAATGGACTTGATCCGGAAAGAGCCATAAACTGGTAAGTTGTAAGAAATAAGAAATAATATCGTAAAGGTCTGCTATAACTCACAACGAGAGCCTCTAGTCGCTGGCGGTGTGCGCGCGCGCGCACTTTCATTTTACGTGTTTGAATGTGATAATGAAGAAGCCTTTCAGAGTAAACGTACTATGATGGTCTCTAGCACTGACAAGTGGAGAGGCCATTGGCAGAGAGAAAGTTTATAAAGAGCCGCTTGGCCAACACTCGCAGTTTTTCTTGTAAATTGAGTTGAATTTACATTAGTGTCAGTATAAACAGCTCCCATATGAGACTATTTTTGTCACATGATGTAGGTGTGGCGAGTTGACGTGTGGGTCTGTCTGTCGTCAGTAGATAAGGTTCATGTAGACGCGACGTTATCTACACGGCCTTGGGTGTGTAGCTCAGTTGTTGTTGACTATCAGTGGTCAGCTTAACACACTCCGTTATATCAAGATAAACTATGTACAGATATTTATTCAGCAAAATACTCATACAAGTTAACACTGGTTCAGCGTGTATATACTGCACTCTACAGTACATTGAATAATTTATTTTATTCATCGGAGAGGGACCTGTACAGAAGTGGTTAACAACCTTATTGGCAAGATTGAGGTAAACCTTTGCCTAATATGAGCAGTTCGGTCAGGTGTTGACACTGAGGCTGCTTCACTCATCACTGCCACGCTGGACAGAGGTTCATACACGGGAGATGATAAAGGTTATATACATTGAGGACTAATGAGTGTGGACCAGCAAATTTAGGATAAACTGCGAGACTATCTTCAAGGGTCCTGATTCCATGTAGTAGTTACATTGTTGATGATACAGTAAGTCAGGTGGCGTAAAGTCTATGACAGTGTTACATGAATTCAGTGATATAGTGTTCAGGTCTATCACAAAGTTTACCTGCCGAGTGTTCCGGTACGGGTACAGAGCTTGCCACATGTGCCGGTATACTAGCCAAGGGCGCCTTTACACCGGGCATGTTACTAGGCGTCAGTGCTCACGTGATAGCTACTAGCGCCTTACACGCGTCGTGTCAACAGCTCCACTAGTCGCGAGTAACTCGCCCCTAACGCGAGTAAACTAGTGGATTCTCACTCACCTGGAAGTTGGTGGTGACTCAACTCTACAGTGTGGTAGTGAGCGGCTGTTGGACTCATAATAGTGTTCAGGGCAGTTTAACATGTATTATGTTTACAGGTTCATATTAATGTTTAGTAATTATTACTCAAGATATTACCGTACAGTACACGGCAGGATCATCAACCGATAGTTCATTTAGAAGAGTTTTGTAGCACCGAGCTTTCCTCTCGCTTCACTCCGCTATTTACCCTCACATTCCTTTTTATTTACTATTTTGTTTCTGGGGGCATCTTGCCGCCAACTAGTCTGGTTCTGTCCTTGTGCTGGCCATACCGGTGCCTCTTGTCATAAAATTCGTCATAATTACTAGTGCTACAACTGTCAGGTCTCCGTGCATTTATCAGTTCTTGTACATCAGAGTTCATGATTTTAGCTCGTATCTTTTTAAGTGTAACATCGGACAGGCCAAGATCACGGTCTACAATGTGTTTCTTACATGTCTCACTTGCCAGTCTATCAACACGGTCATGTCTCCAAACACCAACATGGGACGGATCCACACAAACTCAATATGACGGAAAAGGAGGAGGGAGGGGAGGGGTGGCAGTAGGGAGAGACAGACAATGCTACGCTTACTCTTAACTTATGTTGGTGTACTTTAGAGAACAGCAGGAGAAGGAAGAGGAGAGGGAGGGTAATGTAGCCTTGAGAGTCGTGTGTCTACCTGCCATACTCTCTCTCTCATATATCAGTTTATAATGAAATAACTCTTGTGACACTATTAGTGAGGTTGACTCTGTATTCCGTGAGACTAGTGAGCTGAACCCCATGAGGAGGAACAACTATATTAAACCAGGAAAGTTAAACCTGAGAAGAAGTTTATCAAAGCAGCAGATAGAAGACCTACCATAAGGGGTGAACCTGAGCAGTGTTCGGCCGGGTTTATCTTTCATTAACATGCAACTACCAGACGCTGGTGGCTCCCCCACCACTGACTACAACACTGAAGCACTGCAACACTATAACACTGAAGCATTGCAACACTGAAACACTGCGACACTATAACACTGCAACACTTTAACACTGAAACACTGCAACACTACAACACTGAAACACTGCAACACTATAACACTGAAACACTACAATACTGCAACACTGAAACACTGCAACAGTACAACACTGAAGCACTACAACATTAGAACACTGCAACACTAACACTATAACACTGCAACACTAACACTATAACACTGCAACACCGAAACTCTGCAATATTGTAACATTTCAGAAATGTGCAACACTACAATACTGTAACTATTATTTTAAAATTTCAACACTACTGTTACAACATCGTAATATTGCAACAACATTGTCGCAACATTGTAATATTGCAACAACACTGCTGCAACATTGCAACTGGATTCTCACGCCTGACCGGAGCGGGGGGGACATTCCTGCAGTGGTCCATAGTTGGGACATTGTCACGGTGTTATCCCTGGCATGTGTTATTATTGGGCTTCTGATAACTCCTGGGCCCTTGAACGGGATATATCCTCTCACATGAACAAAATCGTGAACACTTGACATATAGAACAAGCTCATTGGAACAAAACAGACCAAACTGAACAACACAGTCTCACAAGACTAACGAGGTTATCCTAAACCTATATCTCGCGTATGTCAGACTTCACTTAGACTGTGTGGTTCAGTTCTGGTCACCGTACTGTAGAATGGATATGATTCCCTAGAAAGCATTCAGAGGAGGATGACAAGACTAACCCCGGGCATTAGGAACCTTGAGTATAGAGACAGGTTAAAGAAACTTAATTTGCATTCCTTTGAAGAGACGTAGAGTTAAATGGAAGTCGTGGTTAATTAAAGGTGATATAACAAAGGTACTTAAACTATATCTAACCCGGAGCGAACATGTAGCAATGATTTTAAATGACTTCCACTCAGCATCAGCCAAGATACCAACATGGCCTCACACAACTATACAACTATACATCCCTCCTCTAATTCTACACCCAGACGAACGTTCGCCCACTTTCTGCCTACACTGGCGCCCCTTCAACCAACACAAGGACCGCCCTACACCCGGAGGTTAGTTTGAATATATTATCCACATATAAGGAGTATAATCGAGCCAGCATATATATATACCAAAATATGAGAGCGGATATACGGACCATAAGTATTGTCTGGTAGCCTCCCGCTGTTGAATATTCCCCTGTACACAGTTTCCTTTACACCAGAGGAAGTTCTTCTTCTTCCTCCTTCTGTTGCTCTCTTCCTGTCTTTACTCTTGACACTTCTTTTTCTCTTTCTCTCCTTCTCTCCTCTCTGTTTCAAGTTCCGGTCTTCCCTGAATAGACTGAGCTACTTGGTTTTTCTTTCTTTCATTCTTTTTTCTGTGTAAGAAACATATATATATATATATATATATATATATATATATATATATATATATATATATATATATATATATATATATATATATATTTATATATATATATATATATTTTTTATGCTATACAGGTGCTACTCTCTCGCACTTCTGGCCACACCACCTCACTCTCCAGGTAGACACACATTTAATTAACTCCTTGACTTAGGTAGCTCACACAGCCTTGTGTCTCAGTAACGCGATACTTTCTCTAATTCATTTACACTTATCTATACATTCTTTTGTGGATTATGTATATGTATATGTAACTATGTATACATATTGTATATGTATATTGGTATGTATGGTATGTGTATATTTGTGTGCATATATATAGTATATATGTATATCATGGATGGGCTCAAGTGCAAGTACTTGTACCCAAGGATATATTTTCATGTACTAAGCACTTAGCCCCAAAGTACTTGAAAAATCAAGCACACTTCCAGTACAATCAAGTACATTTGCTGATGTATATTTCAAATTGCCTACAATGGGGTTACGATCCAGCAGATGGGGTTAGTAGTACTGTAGGTCCACACACACACACACACACACACACACACACACACACACACACACACACACACACACACACACACACACCAACTGTTTCCCTCTTGTTTCATGGTGTGAGGAGTACCAAATACACTGTTGCTGTGAATCATTATGATAACCGTGTTAGTGACAGTAGGTACAGTAACATTAAATAGTCCTGAATTAACTCGTAATTGCGAAGTTAAGCAGATAACATATGACGTGGCATCTCTAGTGATCAGTCTGCTCTTATTTTGATTACGATTTGTTCCTGAGCGGTAATTGTATATGGAGTTAACATGGCTGTAACCTGTGTCTTGTGCACCTGTAGCACCTGTCTCATGTGCACGTGTAGCCTGAAGTACCTGTCTCTTGGGCACCTGTAGCCTGAAGTACCTGTGTCTTCTGCACCTGTAGTCTGAAGTACCTCTCTCTTATAATAATACCGACGCTTAATCAAAAGAATTTCTCCAAAGTTAATTACGACAGGTGCTTTACTTCAGGTAGTCTGGTTATACCTTGTGTGAGGGGTCTCAAGGTATCACACTGACCAGATACAGTCAAGGTATATCAGTGCTTTTGTGTCCGACTGAAGAAATAAATCATTAGCCAGTAATATTGGGGGTCTTGTTGAGTTGTAAAGCACATAATATTGGTCTGTTGGTGTAAGAACATATATTGGGGTCTTGTTAGTTATGAAACCACAGTAATATTGGGGTCTTGTTGAGTTGTAAAGACCACAGTAATATTGGGGGTCTTGTTGAGTTGTAAGACCACAGTAATATTGGGGTCTTGTTGAGTTGTAAAGACCACAGTAATATTGGGGTCTTGTTGAGTTGTAAAGACCACAATATTGGGGTCTTGTTGAGTTGTAATGACCACAGTAATATTGGGGTCTTGTTGAGTTGTAAAGACCACAGTAATATTGGGGTCTTGTTGATTGTAAAGACCACAGTAATATTGGGGTCTTGTTAAGTTGTAAAGACCACAGTAATATTGGGGGTCTTGTTGAGTTGTAAAGACCACAGTAATATTGGGGTCTTGTTAAGTTAATGACCACAGTAATATTGGGGTCTTGTTAAGTGTAATGACCACAGTAATATTGGTTTTTAAGACACATAATATTGGGTCTTGTTGAGTTGTCTAGTTTAAAAAAGTAATTTTGAGTTGTAAAGACCACAGTAATATTGGGGTCTTGTTAAGTTGTAAAGACCACAGTAATATTGGGGGTCTTGTTGAGTTGTAAAGACCACAGTAATATTGGGGGTCTTGTTGAGTTGTAAAGACCACAACAAAATGTTAACTTTGCAATGTTTCCTTTTTGTGTTTGATGTTATACATATGTTTCAAATATTATCCGTCTTTATCTCTTCCCCCTTTTCCTCCTCTCTCTTTCTCTTCTTTTATTCTTCGCCCCTTTCCCTCGTCTCTATCTCCTCCTTTCTTCTCTACGCTACTTTAGGACTTCTGTTTCTCTTTTCTTATCTACCTCTTTCTATGTTGCCCCTTCCTCCTTCCCTCCCTCATTCTCTACCTCTCTTCACCCTTCCCTCCTTCCATCCACCCTATCTCCTTCCCTTCTTCCATCCCTCCTCTCCCCTTCCTTCCCTCCTTCCTCGACCTTATACGTTACATTCTTGCCTTAAAATTTGATTCAATACCCCTTGAAACACTTCCCCCTCACCCTCCTCTTCTTCCTCACCCCTCCTCTTCTTCCTCACCCCTCTTCTTCACTCCTCCTGACCCTACTATTGATGTTCTCCTCCCTCCCCCTCCCTCCCTTCCTCCCGCTCCACCGAACCGCTAAAATAATACCTCATCGGGAATCTCGTTAATCCGTCCGATGGCGCCGTATACCGAATAATCGAGGAATTCGGATAATTGAGACAAGATAATCGATGATGCCGGTTAATAAGAGACTCTGGATAATCGGTGGGCCGGATAATAGAGATGTACGGACAATCGAAGAGTCCGGATAATGTAAATACCCGGATACTGTAAATGTCCGGATAATAGGGGAACCATGTTGATATTGTGTCCGGGTAAACGAGGAGTCCGGATAATAGAAGTGTCCGAATAATCAAGGAGTCTAGATAAAGATAGTCGAAAGACATACTGTATAAGAGTATGTTAAGGTGGCGCCGCCTGTCTTGGTATTTATATAACTCTCCCACCATCACTACTAAGTCTCTCTCTCTCTCTCTCTCTCTCTCTCTCTCTCTCTCTCTTAAAAACAGACAGGGATGAAGAACAGACAAGAGTGAGGCACAGACAAGAGTGAGGCACAGACAAGAGTAAGATACAGATAAGAGTGAGACACAGACAAGGGTGAGATAGACAAGGGTGAGATAGACAAGGGTGAGACAGACAAGAGTGAGACACAGACAGGGGTGAGACAGACAAGAGTGAGACACAGACAGGGATGAGAGACAGACAAGGGTGAGATAGACAAGGGTGAGATAGACAAGGGTGAGACAGACAAGAGTGAGACACAGACAGGGGTGAGACAGACAAGAGTGAGACACAGACAGGGATGAGAGACAGACAAGGGTGAGACAAGACAGGAGGGCAGACTGCAGCACCACGAAAATAGGGATTAGCCTACGTTAATCCACCAAAGGATTTCTCATACCCCCGTAATAACTAGGTCAGGTTAGGGGAGGGGGAGAAAGGGGAGAGGGAGGGGTAGTGTAGGAGGGGAGGGGGAAGGAAAGTGGGAGAGGGGCATAGTGGGGGAGGAAGGGGAGAGGTAGGGGTAGTGTACAAGGGGATAGTGGGGTAGGAAGGGGAGAGGGGGTGGAGGGGAAGAGAAAAGTGTCGGAGGGGGGCGGAAGGTGAGAAAGGAAAGGGAGGGGGAGGGGAGAAGGAGGAGTGGACGGGAAGGCTGTACTGAAACAAGTAAACAGATAGATAGATGATGAGAGAGAGAGAGAGAGAGAGAGAGAGAGAGAGAGAGAGAGAGAGAGAGAGCTCCTTTCTTTTTCCCAAATTATGACATGATAACTTTGATAGGATATGGCAGGTATTGATAGGTGTTGACTGGTGATGACTGATAATGACGGGTGATGACAGGTGATGTCTGGTGATGACTGCATATGACAGGTATTGATAGGTGTTGACTGGTGATGACTGATAATGACTGGTGTTGACAGTAAACGACTGGTAATAACAGGTGATGACTGGTGACGACAGGTGATGACTGATAAAGGATAATTACAAGTGATGACAGCTGCCTCCTGACACACAGTAAACGTCAGCTGCCACCTTCTGACACAGTAAACGTCAGCTACCACCTTCTGACACAAAACGTCAGCCGCCACCTCCTGACAGAGTAAACGTCAGGTTCGCCACCTCCTGACACACAGTAAACGTCAGCTGCCACCTTCTGACACAGAAAACGTCAGCTACCACCTCCTGACACAGTAAACGTCGCTACCACCTTCTGACACAAAACGTCAGCCGCCACCTCCGGACAGAGTAAACGTCGGTCGCCACCTCCTGACACACAGTAAACGTCGCTGCCACCTTCTGACACAAGCGTCAGCTACACCTCTGACACAGTAAACGTCGCTACACCTTCTGACACAAAACGTCAGCCGCCACCTCCTGACAGAGTAAACGTCAGCCGTCACCTCCTGACACAGTAAACGTCAGCCGCCACCTCCTGACAGAGTAAACGTCAGCCGTCACCTCCTGACAGTAAAACGTCAGTCGCCACCTCCCTGACACAGTAAATGACAGCCGTCACCTCTGGCACAGTAAATGTCATCTGTCACCTCCGGACAGAGCAACGCCAGCCGCCTCCTCCCCACAGTAAACGTCAGCCGCCACCTCCTGGCACACAGTAAACGTCAGCCGCCACCTCCTCAGTAAACGGCACAGTCAGCCGCCACCTCCTGACACAGCAAACGTCAGTCGCCTCCTGACACAGTAAATGTCAGCCGCCACCTCCTGGCACAGTAAATGTCATCTGTCACCTCCGGGCTGGGAGTAAACGTCAGCCACCTCCTGACACACAGTAAACGTCAGCCGCCACCTCCTGACACACAGTAAACGTCAGCCGCCACCTCCTGACACATAAACGTCGTCGCCACCTCCTGACACAGTAAATGACAGCCGTCACCTCCTGGCACAGTAAATGTCATCTGTCACCTCCGGACACAGAGTAAACGTCAGCCGCCACCTCCTGACACACAGTAAACGTCAGCCGCCACCTCCTGACACACAGTAAACGTCAGCCGCCACCTCCAGACACAGTAAACGTCAGCCGCCACCTCCTGACACAGCAAACGTCAGTCGCCACCTCCTGACACAGTAAATGTCAGCCGCCACCTCCTGACACAGCAAATGTCAGCCGCCACCTCCTGACACACAGTAAACGTCGGTTGCCACCTTGGCTGACAGTAAATGTCAGCCACACCTCCTGACACACACCTGCCACCTCCTGACACAGTAAATGTCACCGCCACCTCCTGACACAGCAAACGTCAGTCGCCCACCTCCTGACACGTGTCAGCCGCCACCTCCTGACACAGTAAACGTCAGTTGCCACCTCCTGACACAGTAAATGTCAGCCGCCACGTCCTGACAGATAACAATCACGTTTTTGTTAATATCTGACAAAGGTTTCATAGGGGCGCCTCTTCCGCCCTTAACCCCTCCTCTTCACACCCAGCCTACCCTGCCCTGCCCCTCGTCCCACCGCCTGCACCTCTTCTTCCCACCCTGACCAGCTTGCCCTCCTCTTCACACCAGCCTACCCTGCCCTGCCGCCTGTCCCACCCGCCTGCACCTCTTCTTACCGCCCCGCCCAGCTTGCCCCTCCTCTTCACCCCCCCACCCTGCCTGCCCCGCCTCGTCCCCGCCTGCACCTCTTCTTCCCGCCCTGACCAGCTTGCCCCTCTTCACACCCGCCTGCTCGCCCCACCCCTTACCTACCCCTCTCTCGTCTTAACCTGCCCCACCTTGCTCTCTACCCCCGCCACACCTGTCTGCCCACACCACATACCTGCCTCTGCCCTCTCTTCCCCCTCCCTCCCTCACCCCACTCTCCTGCAATGACACAGAAAACGTGTTATATATCCTCCAGGCTCCAACACCTTCATATTATGTCTAGAGCAAGAACCTAACCTAACCTCCTAACCTAACCTAACCTAACCCATAACCAGGTCCAGGTGTGAGGAGTAAACCCAGTAATGGCAGGCTGGAGATGTGGCGGGGGGGTAGCAGGTGTGGGGGAGGGGGGAGGCAGGTGTGGAGTGGGAGCAGGTGTGGAGGAGGGGGTAGGGAGGAGTGGGAGGTGGGTGTGGCGGGGGAGGTGGGGCAGGTGTGGCGGGGGGGTAGAGGCAGGTGTGGCGGGGGTAGAGGCAGGTGTGGCAGGGGGTAGGCAGGGGTGGAGCTGTGGGGGGTAGGAGGCAGGTGTGGTGGGGGGGTAAGAGGCAGGTGTAAGGGGTGGCCAGGGCGTGGGGGGTAGACGTGTATTACTGTTATTGGACTCTTCCCCCTCCTTCCTCCTTCCCCCTCCTCCCCTCCCTGCTCTCTTCCCTCCCTTTCCTAGTCCTCACCTCCACCAACTCCCCGTCCCATACCTCAGAGCTCCCCCTATTATTCCCTACCTTCTCCTCCCCCCTATCTCCCTCCCTTACCTCCTTCCTCTTTCCTTCCCACAACCCATCTCCATCACTCTCCTTCCACCCTCTCTCTTCCACCCCCTTCCCTCCTCCTCCCTCTCCTCTCACCGTTGGACTTATATTTTGGGTCATATCCTAGGAGATAAGATTTATTATTTGTAAAGGTATTGTAAGATAAAACTTTGGCTTTGGAGGAGAAAATACCTCTCTCTCTCTCTCTCTCTCTCTCTCTTTCCCTCTCTCTCTCTCTCTCTCTCTCTCTCTCTCTCTCTCTCACAACACATTACTTCCACCAAAGTTGATACCTATAAAAATTCCTAAAATATGACCTTAAAACACTTGTCACAGAATTAACGCACTAAAAATTCCTCTACTTCAGCTCCACTGAAGTTAATGGCTGAGAAAGACCTTTAAATTGTGGTAAAACTGATGACTTTACTTGTATGGTGGACATGTTGTCTCGAGTGCGCATGTGCTGCTTGCTACTTCCTCATTGGTTGAATGGGTTCCAGATAGACGTCATAAGTGTGCCGTAATGTGCTCTCATTGGTTGAATGGGTTCCAGATAGACGTCATAAGTGTGCCGTAATGTGCTCTCATTGGCTGAATAGGCTCTAGATACATGCATAATTCTGACGTTGCTGTTCCGTGATTGGTCAAATGGTTTTCAAATGTATCCATTGAGGACGATGATTTAACTCTTTATAGACTATGATTTAACCCTTTGATGATAATGATTTAACCCTTTACTGGAAGATGATTTAACCCTTTGAAGACAAGCAATCACCAAAGGTCACAAGTGTTTACATGATGACGTCAGAAGTTTAGTGACCCACAGTGCTCAGAGATGTTTACACAGTGACGTCATTTATCAAGCCCACCAATGGCACTGTTAGTCTACGCTCTTACGACACAAATTGAGTAATGGCGTCACATAGTATAAGGAATCACCCCCAAGCATGTCCGTATCTTCATCATCACCCCAGACATAATATATTTCCTCCTTAATCTCGAGACAAAAACACATAGTCAAGTCACAGTGCAATTTGGCCGCCATTTTGATCATGTGACTTAACCATTACGTTCCTACACTAAATTACGATCGCTTGAGAATCCATAATTTTCTCGTAAATTAAGTGAATAAAGTTGATCGTTTTTCTTATATCTTCACTTGAAGGAATACTTGACTTAAGGTCTTAACTGATCACTAACTTAAGATCAAAACTTAAGGGGAAAGTTTTTGTTGTTGTAAGTTAAGGGTGAGTGATGGTTAGGTTAGGTTAAGTTAAGCTAGGTCATGTTCTGTAAGGTTAAGTCAGGGTAGGTTGGTTAGGTCAAGTCAGGGTAAGTTGGTTAGGTCAAGTCAGGATCAGGGTAGTTAGGTTAGGTTAGGTTAGGGCAGGGCAGGTTGGGTCAGGTCAGGGTAGGTAGGTTAGGTCAGGTCAGGTCAGGGTAGTTAGGTTAGGGCAGGGCAGGGCAGGTTGGGTCAGGTCAGGGTAGGTAGGTTAGGTCAGGTCAGGTCAGGGTAGGTTAGGTTAGGTCAGAACGGGGTTAGCGGTTAGGAACTCCCAGCACCAGTTAAAGGGTAGACAGTAAGACCCTTTGAGCTCGTGGTGGAGGGAGGAGAGAAGGAGGTGGTGGAGGGAGGGGGAGGGAGGAGAAGGGAGATGGGAGATGGTGGAGGGAGGGAGGAGAGGTGGAGTGGTGGAGGAGGAGGAAGGGAGATGGTGGAGGAGGAGGTGGTGGAGGGAGGAGGGAGGTGGTGGAGGGAGGAGGAGGAGAATAGTGGAGGAGGGAGGAGAGGAGGTGGTGGAGAGGGAGGGAGGTGGTGGAGGAGGGAGGTGAGGAGAGGTGGTGGAGGAGGGAGGTGAGGAGAAGGAGGTGGTGGAGGAGGGGGAGGAGAGAAGGAGATGGTGGAGGAGGAGGAGGAGGTGGTGGAGGAGGGAGGAGGTGGTGGGGGAGGGAGGGAGGAGAGGAGGTGGTGGGAGGAGGAGGAGAAGGGAGGTGGTGGAGGAGGGAGGAGGTGGGGTGATGTGGAGGAGGAGGAGGAGGGAGAAGGGAGGTGGTGGAGGAGGGAGAAGGGAGGTGGTGGAAGAGGGGGAAGAGAGAACGAAGGGAGAGGAAAAGAGAAGGAGAGGGAAGAAGGAGTGGAAGGAGGATATAGAGGGAAAAGGATAGGGGAGAAAGCAGGAGGATGACTTGGGAGGTGAAGAAAAGCGGCGAGACACAGAGGGAAATTGGGGAGATTAAGACGTTGGGTAAGATATGAGAGAGGGGGAAGTGAGAGGGAGGATGGGGAGTGGGTGAGGAAAGAGGGAAGTGAGGGAGAGAGAGACAGAGGAGTGAGAGATAGAAGTAAGAGGGAGTGAGAGGGAGAAGTGAGAGAGGGAGTTAGAGGAGTGAGAGGGAGAAATAAGAGAGGGAGCTAGAGGAGTGAGAGGGAGAAGTAAGAGGGAGTGAGTGGGAGTTAAAGGAATAAGAGGGGGTGAGTAAGAGGAAGTGAGAGGGAGAAGAGAGGGAGGGAGTGAGGTGGCCAAATTGGTGTTTAAATAGGTGGGGAAACATCACCCAATAGGGAATTAGGATATTGTGGCACCAGTTGTAATAGGCACCAGTCTAATTGGAACCTAACCTAACCTAACCTAACCTAATGATTGGTTATGATGTGAATTTAAGTATGTTATAATTGGGGGCCTATTATCCTATTTTACCTGTACATATCATTAATTCACCTGTACAGTATAGCATTATTTTACCTGTACAGTATATCATTATTTTACCTGTACAGTATATAATTAATTTACCTGTACAGTATATCATTATTTTACCTGTACAGTATATAATTAATTTACCTGTACAGTATATCATTATTTTACCTGTACAGTATATCATTATTTTACCTGTACAGTATATAATTAATTTACCTGTACAGTATATCATTATTTTACCTGTACAGTATATCATTATTTTATCTGTACAGTATATCATTATTTTACCTGTAAAGTATATAATTAATTTACCTGTACAGTATATCATTATTTTACCTGTACAGTATATAATTAATTTACCTGTACAGTATATCATTATTTTACCTGTACAGTATATAATTAATTTACCTGTACAGTATATCATTATTTTACCTGTACAGTATATCATTATTTTACCTGTACAGTATATCATTATTTTACCTGTACAGTATATCATTATTTTACCCGTACAGTATATAATTAATTTACCTGTACAGTATATCATTATTTTACCTGTACAGTATATCATTATTTTACCTGTACAGGATATCATTAGTCTACGGTCTCTTCTACTCACGTTTTAAAATCATTCGTGTAAAATTGTGTGTGTGTGTGTGTGTGTGTGTGTGTGTGTGTGTGTGTGTGTGTGTGTGTGTGTGTGTGTGTTCCTACGTTGAATTGATGCCGATAAGATGTGTTCTGCGCGTTTTCCATTTAAGGAAAAATTAAATGATCAAGACCTTTTAATACACACACACACCACACTATCTTTCTAATCATTCCAGATTCCAGCAGTTATCATCCTCTCTCTCTCTCTCTCTCTCTCCTCCCCCCCTTACATCAGGTAATTATAACAGAGTAATCATCTTATTATTCCTCACCTAATCTTAGTTAACATATAATTGTGTTGAATTATAGAGGTGTGTTATAGTTAGTACATCCTGCTCCTGCCCTTACCTGTCACTCCAACGTGTAATTAATTTGTACAGGTATGAGGTAATGTGTATACTGTACTGAGTAATTTATGTATTTTGTAGTACACTGTATGTATTATTTGTGTTATGGTATACAGTATGTAGAGTGGCCTCCAGGTGTGGTGGTCAGGTGGCACGTCCCTTAAAACACTGCTGTCCGGGATATGTGTCCGGAAAACAATCATTGAGTGACATGAAATGTGTTCCATACAGTCGTATATACTGAAGGTACAGTACTGACATTAATATGTTGTGTACATAATCCCACACCTGTGTAAGTGTATATACATATGAGCACTTCTTTACATGTATGCTAACTGTGTGTGTGTATTTATGATTTAACATATAAAATATATATATATATATATATATATATATATATATATATATATATATATATATATATATATATATATATATATATATATATATATATATATATATATATATATATACGCAGAGGTCAATTAGGTAGGGGAGAGGCAGACTTAATGAATGCTGCTCTGACCACGCCTGTTAATCCCCTCCCCTACCCGTCCCCTCCCCTCCCCTCCCCTCCCCTACCCGTCCCCCTCACCCCTTGCCGCGGTAATCTCCCTCTGAATGGTCGTTCAAATACCACACTGTAATCCCTGGTAATCACTGGATGGTTGTGGCTTAATCCCCCTTCTGTAATATCTCACTTGACCTGGTAAGATATCATGCTGTATTCTGGGTTGGTCACTGTATTTGTGCTGTATTCTGGGTTGGTCACTGTAATTCTGTGCTGTATTCTGGGTTGGTCACTGTAATTCTGTGCTGTATTCTGGGTTGGTCACTGTAATTCTGTGCTGTATTCTGGGTTGGTCACTGTAATTCATTCTAGTCTGTAACCCCGAGAAGTAAACCGTCCAATTGAGTCGCCAATCTAATCACGTTTTGTAATGTAATAGATGAACTGTAGTTATTATCGTCTCTCTGATTGGTTACTGTAATTCCCCAATCAGTGTATGTAATGATATGTAGCTGTAATCCTTAAATTAAATCCTCTCGCCGATTAATAGATGTAATCCACAATGACATCAACCTCGTTGGTTGGTTTTATTTATCCCATCCTGTAATCCATCAACATCCTGAATGGTTCTTATAATCCTAAACTGTAATCCGCTCGTTAAAGTAATCCCATATTGTAATCACCTTATCGAATGGGTTCTGTAACCTTATAATGTAATCCGCTCGTTAAAGTAATCTTAAATTGTTATCTCCTCGTACGATTAAATGCTCTATATAATCCTATTCTGTAACTCACTGAATGTCAGCTGTAATCCCACTCTATCCAAGGGGATTACTAGTTATGTAATCTCCCTTCCTGTGTAGAGCAACTGTAACTGGTAAGAGATATTTTTAGTTTACTCTCTCTCTCTCTCTCTCTCTCTC
Organism: Homarus americanus; assembly: GCF_018991925.1. Taxonomy (NCBI): domain Eukaryota; kingdom Metazoa; phylum Arthropoda; class Malacostraca; order Decapoda; family Nephropidae; genus Homarus; species Homarus americanus. The sequence continues at coordinate 94,954 of NW_024730555.1, forward strand.
TCTCTCTCTCAATTAGAGGTGTGTGTGTGTGTGTGTGTGAGGGTCTTTCCTACAAGTTACATTCATACACAGACACATAGAAGATACATAGAGACACATAGAAGATACACAGACACATAGAAGATACATAGAGACACATAGAAGATACACAGACACATAGAAGATACACAGACACATAGAAGATACAGACACATAGAAGATACACAGACACATAGAAGATACACAGACACATAGAAGATACAGACACATAGGATACACAGACACATAGAAGATACAGACACATAGAAGATACATAGAGACACATAGAAGATACACAGACACATAGAAGATACACAGACACATAGAAGATACACAGACACATAGAAGCACAAACACATAGAAGATACAGACACGTAGAAGATACACAGACACATAGAAGATACACAGACATAGAAGATACACAGACACATAGAAGATACATAGACACATAGAAGATACACAGACACATAGAAGATACATAGACACATAGAAGATACAGACACATAGAAGATAATAGACACAAGAAGAATACATAGACATATAGAACATACACAGACACATAGAAGATACACAGACACATAGAAGATACATAGAGACACATAGGAGCCAGTGTGTGTGTGTATGAGATCCTGAACAGAGGAAGCGAGGCTGTACCCGCCCGTGTATCAGTGTCAAGGGAAATTATGTATGAAAACAGTGAAACGGCAACTGTGTCACCTGGGACAGTTGAGAGAGAGAGAGAGAGAGACATTCTCTTCTCTCTCTCTCTCTGCATCTATCTCAACTTCTCTCGTTCTTCGCCAAGTAGGGATAACAATTTGATTTTATTGCTACAACTTAATAAAATTAATTCACATAGAAAAAATTCTGTTTTAGGTTAGGTTAGAAGAGAAAGAGAGAGAGAGAGAGAGAGAGAGAGAGAGAGAGAGAGAGAGAGAGAGAGAGAGACGGAAAACAGAAAGTGAGGACAGCAGACAGAACAAAACAAACCTTGTCATTCTTTTTCACACAAACGTCAGATGAAACACACACACACACACACACACACACACACACACACACACACACACACACACACACACACACACACACACACACACACACACACACACACACACACACACACACACACACACAGCCACAGTACCTGGAGGCAACTCAGGCCAAGTGGAAGGGGTCATCAGGTGGGAGAGGTGCTTCATATGGCAGCTACCTGGCCGAGTGGTTGACACACCTTCGTCAGGTAGATACTTTTAAAGGGTGGTTAATTTGTTGAGCTGTTGCAGGGTACAGAGGTGAGGTGTGTTGTGGGATGGTGTATGGTTAGTGTGTTGTGTTGTGGGATGGTGTATGGTTAGTGTGTTGTGTTGTGGGATGGTGTATGGTTAGTGTGTTGTGTTGTGGGATGGTGTATGGCTAGTGTGTTGTGTTGTGGGATGGTGTATGGTTAGTGTGTGTTGTGGGATGGTGTATGGTTAGTGTGTTGTGTTGTGGGATTAGTGTTAGTGTGTTGTGTTGTGGGATGGTGTATGGTTAGTGTGTTGTGTTGTGGATGGTGTATGGTTAGTGTGTTGTGTTGTGGGATGGTGTATGGTTATGTTGTGTTGTGGGATGGTATGGTTAGTGTGTTGTGTTGTGGGATGGTGTATGGTTAGTGTGTTGTGTTGTGGGATGGTGTATGGTTATGTGTTGTGTTGTGGGATGGTGTATGGCTAGTGTGTTGTGTTGTGGGATGGTGTATGGCTAGTGTGTTGTGTTGTGGGATGGTGTATGCTATGTGTTGTGTTGTGGGATGGTGTATGACTAGTGTGTTGTGTTGTATAAGTTAGTGTTGTTGGATGGTGTACTAGTGTGTTTGTGGATGGTGTATGGTTAGTGTGTTCTGTGGGATGGTGTATGGTTAGTGTGTTGTGTTGTGGGATGGTGTATGGCTAGTGTGTTGTGTTGTGGGATGGTGTATGGCTAGTGTGTTGTGTTGTGGATGGTGTATGGCTAGTGTTGTGTTGTGGGATGGTGTATGGCAGTGTGTTGTGTTGTGGGATGGTGTGTGGCTAGTGTGTTGTGTTGTGGGATGGTGTATGGCTAGTGTGTTGTGTTGTGGGATGGTGTGTGGTTGTTCTGTCTCACACACACACCGTAACCTTCCCTTAAAGCTGTCTCTTATAACAGCCGCCAGACAATATCATTCAGGTTAGGGGAACCCCCGGCAGCCAAAGGGTTAATAAAGAGACAGGTGGTCCTCCACCTTGTGACGGAGTAGTGAGACGGATGGCTGGTGATCGGGGACAGAAGACGTGCTTTCTTCAAGACGTCTTTCGAAGGTTTGTTGCATTTTTGTTCTCCGGCGCCTAAGAGTCTATATGATGCAACACACGTGGGAGGCTGGTGAGGCCTTCCCCTCATGAACCACCAAACACCAACAATTATTTATGAGGGTTACTTCAGTCAACGCCTGGGTGTAGGGCCCCGACACATGATCCGGGTTATGAAGGGTCAACCTCCGACATGTTAATATTAAAGTGTTTTTGTATCTGCCTGAACCTCTGTTGTGGCTTCTTTTCATAAGCCTGGGTGTAGGTGTTGCTGTAAACAAACAACTTGAAGTTAAGCTCCAGAGGGATGCGTCTGCCATCTTTCTCATGTTTATGGCGGTGGCCACCGTGCCCTGCATGCGGCCACTACATGAGGAGCACCCAGTAGTGCCCTGCATGCGGCCACTACATGAGGAGCACCCAGTAGTGCCCTGCATGCGGCCACCACATGAGGAGCACCCAGTAGTGCCCTGCATGCGGCCACTACATGAGGAGCACCCAGTAGTGCCCTGCATGCGGCCACTACATGAGGAGCACCCAGTAGTGCCCTGCATGCGGCCACCACATGAGGAGCACCCAGTAGTGCCCTGCATGCGGCCACTACATGAGGAGCACCCAGTAGTGTCCTGCATGCGGCCACTACATGAGGAGCACCCAGTAGTGCCCTGCATGCGGCCACCACATGAGGAGCACCCAGTAGTGCCCTGCATGCGGCCACTACATGAGGAGCACCCAGTAGTGCCCTGCATGCGGCCACTACATGAGGAGCACCCAGTAGTGCCCTGCATGCGGCCACCACATGAGGAGCACCCAGTAGTGCCCTGCATGCGGCCACTACATGAGGAGCACCCAGTAGTGCCCTGCATGCGGCCACTACATGAGGAGCACCCAGGAGTTCCCTGAGATACATGAGTGTTACAACCTGCCGCTCGGTCAGTAACTTGTTGCCCTCAATAATACACAGTACTCACACAGTATAAGTTGCGGCCAACATCCTGGAATGTGTCTTCCTCCATATAACACACGAGGCTCCCACTCCACTTGTAAGTCCCCCTCGCTTCTCTAACACCGGCGACCGCGCCTCTTTGCGGAGTTGTGGTGGTGCACTGCTCTCAAAAATTCCTGCCCTGGGAGACCTCGCAGCTCCATTGGTACGACTCATAGCTCCATTGGAACGATTCTGCTCCTTGACACGACTCTTAGCTCCACTGGAACGACTCATAGCTCCATTGGTACGACTCATAGTTCCATTGGAACGATTCTGCTCTTTGGAACGACTCATAGCTTCATTGAAACTACTCATAGTTCCATTGGAACGACTCTGCTCATTGGAACGACTCATAGCTCCATTGGAATGACTCATAGCTCCATTGGTACGACTCATAGCTCCATTGGAACGACTTATAGTTCTATTGGAACGACTCATATCTCCATTGGAACGACTCATAGCTCTATTGAAACGACTCATAGTTCCATTGGAACGACTCATAGCTCCATTGGAACGACTCATAGCTCCATTGGAACGACTCATAGTTCCATTGGAACGAATCATAGTTCTATTGGAGCGACTCATAGTTCCATTGGAGCGACTCATAGTTCCATTGGAACGACTCATAGCTCCAGTGGAACGTTTTATAGCTCCATTGGCACGACTCATCTCTCTCTCTCTCTCAAACTTGTAGTAATTAAGATAAGACTAATTGATCTCATTAATGAACTAGTCTTAATATCTTCATTTTCTCATTATCTCACTTATTATCTCTCGCATTTATTCTCTTTCTCTTATTCATGTCTCCTCCTCATCTTACCACCTTTCTCTTCCTTCTCTTTTCTCTCCTCCCTGTCTTCCTCCTCTTCCTTTTTCCTTGTTGTTGGGATCGGAACAAAATGAGAACAGAAAGAGTGAGAGAAAAGGGGAGAGTAAGAGGGAAGAAGGGACTGAGAGAGAAGGAGGTTGAGAAGGGAATAGGGAGAGCGAGAGGGAAGAGTAAAAGGGTAGAAGTAAGAATGAGAGGGGCGAAGGGGGAGCGAGAGAAGGGAAGAGGAAGAACGAAAGAGAATAGGAGAGAGAAAGTAAAATTGAGAAAAAGAGAAGGTGAGGGAGAGAAAGGGGGAAAAGTTCACCCCCTGACCCCCTCCTCCCTCCCCCTCGCCCGACTACATAATTACAGGTATTTTCAAGAATTATAGACAATGAATTTAATCAGGTGGACATAATTATAGCAGGTAGGTAATGCCTTTACCTGTGTTACCTGAGGTCAGATTATCGAGGCGGAGGCAGGTATCTTCTCCGTAAATAACGCTTTAATACAACAAATGTTACCTTGACTTTTTTACTTCCAGCATCAACTAAAACTACGCCAGGTTATATTTAAACGCGCGCTGGCAACCCCACAGCTCATGTTTACCCTCTATCATCCAAACCCGATTTTATTTTCCCCTGTGTGACGTCATGTTGCTTACCCACCAATCAGCATGTTCTTAAATGACGTAATGAAGCATGCTGGCCAACCAAAACGTTCTTGAATGACGTCACGAATCTCGTGGACGAATCACGATGCTTTGAAATGACATAACGGAGCTAGACGGCTTATCAGCACCTCCATTAATGACGTCACCGACCGGGTAAGCCAATCAACGACTCGCCACGAAAGGATAATGCCTGCCAATTGTGAACCCGGACAAGAAATATTACCCTCCAACTATATGATGTCTCTGGCGTCTCGTTCTCGACCTTTCTCAGAACGTGACTCTTCAGTCCCTCACGTATATATATAGATGTTCGCTGCTAGAAAGTTGATTATAGTTTGTTTGGGGGACGAGCCAGCCACTCACCTACGTCATCACTCACTCAGCCAATCACATAACGAGTGTACCGCACGAGGAATACACATTTACGTATCAACATCTGGTAATGTTTATAGTTGGTGGAATAAGATGTTAGTTGGAACTTCTAAATGTTTATGAATGTTGAAATATGAAAACTTGTGTTACAAATTATCACTATTACTTCCATCATCATCATTACTCTTATTACTATCACTACTTAAACTATTACTACTGAATTAGTGGAAAGAAGTTATGAGTAAGAGGAAGAAGGAGGAGAAAGGAATGAAAGTGGAGGAGAAAGAGAAAGATAAATGGAAAGAGAGGAAGAGAATGAAAGATAACACACACACACACACAACACAGACACAGACACACACACACACACACACACACACACACACACACACACACACACACACACACACACACACACACACACACACACACACACACACACACACACACACACACACACACACACACACACACACACACACACACACACACACACACACACACAGACACACACACACACACACACACACACACACACACACACAGACACAGACAGACACACACACACACACACACACACACACACACACACAGACACACACACACACACACACACACACACACACACACACACACACACACACACACACACACACATCCATCAATCTCTTATAAGCAAAAGTACCATAACTTTTAGCAGAAGGCCACAGCTGGTGCATGAGGCAGGTGGTAGAGGAGGAGGAGGCACCCACCTAACTAGGAGGTGCCACGCCCACACTACTATCTGGCACCCTCATAAACCAGGCAGTTTAGGGCACCCAACTGGGGGGGTGAGGAAGAGGAGGAGAAGAAGAAGGATAAGTAAAGGAAGGTGGGAAGGAAAGAGAGGACAGTAATAAGGAAAGGAAAAGGGGTACAGAGGGGAAGGGAGGGAAGGAGGAAGAGGGAGAATGGGAGAGAGGGATTATGAAGACGCAGAGAGAGGAAAGAAGGAAGATAACGAGAAGAGTAAAGAGAAGGAGAGTAAGGAGGGGGACACCTCACCTGTACCTGTTAAGTCTCCAGGTGTTATATTACAGCTCAGGTGGTGAGAGAAATATCTTTATAGTGGTTATCGATGGTCACGACGCTATATTACCTCTATATATTACTCACTTTCTATCTCTTTACTTTCACTCTTTATTTTCTATTTACTTTCCCTTTTTACTTTCTATTGTACTAAAAACTTATTATATCCACAAAGCAACGTTATCTGCAGGGCAATGACGTCACTAATTGGCTGGAGTGACGTCATCAGTAAGGTAAAGTGACGTCATCAGTTGAGTAGATTGAATTCCCAGAGCGGAGAGTGACGTCACAAACTCGATCAACAGCTGTGTGTGTGTGTGTGTGTGTGTGTGTGTGTGTGTGTGTGTGTGTGTGTGTGTGTGTGTGTGTGTGTGTGCAGACAATAGTTTATTTATACCATAAGAAAATAGTTTTCCATTTTTATCTCAAGAAAATTTTTATGAACATAACGGGAGACTTTAATACTGAGATGGTGGGAGATACTGAGGGGAGGAGAGAGACAAGACAAACTACCACAAGTACCATTACCATCTACACCTCAACCACCACCACCATCTGCCTCTACCACCACCTCTACCACCACCACCACCATCTGCCCTAAACCACCACCATCTGCCTCTACCACTGCCACCACCACTGGCACCATCTGTCACAAGATGGTTTACGTTAAAGAAAGATGAAAGAAACCAACCCACCTCACCATCTGCAGCTGTCGTCCACCTCTACCTCCCTCCCTCCCTCCCTCCTCCCTCCCTCCCTCCTGTCCCTCCTTCATACAAACTCCAGCCTTCCTCCCCATACACTCTCCCCTCATACACACGCCATCTCTCCTCATACACACGCCATCTCTCCCTCATACACACGCCATCTCTCCCTCATACACAGCCATCTCTCCCCTCATACACACGCCATCTCTCCTCTTACACTCATACACGCCATCTCTCCCTTACACACGCCATCTCCCCACACGCCATCTCATACACACGCCATCTCTCCCCTCATACACACGCCATCTCTCCCTCATACACACGCCATCTCTCTCCTCTTACACTCATACACGCCATCTCTCTCCCCTCACACACGCCATCTCTCCTCATACACACGCCATCTCTCCCTCATACACACGCCATCTCCTCATACACGCCATCTCCCCCATACCACGCCATCTCTCCCCTCATACGCACGCCATCTCTCTCCCCATACACACGTCATCTCTCCTCATACGCCATCTCCTCATACACGCCATCTCTCCCCTCATACACACGCCATCTTTCCTCATACACGCCATCTCTCCCCATACACACGCCATTCTCCCCACACGCCATCTCCCCATACACACGCCATCTCTCCCTCATACACGCCATCTCTCCTCATACACGCCATCTCTCCCTCATACACACGCCATCTCTCCTCACGCCATCTCTCCCTCATACACGCCATCTCTCCCTCATACACACGCCATCTCTCCCTCATACACACGCCATCTCTCTCTCCCCTCATACACGCCATCTCTCCCTCATACACACGCCATCTCTCCTCATACACACGCCATCTCCTCATACACGCCATCTCTCTCCTCATACACTCATACACGCCATCTCTCCCCTACACACGCCATCTCTCCCCATACACACGCCATCTCTCCTCACACGCCATCTCTCCTCATACACGCCATCTCTCCCCTCATACACACGCCATCTCCCCTCATACACGCCATCTCTCCCCTCATACACACGCCATCTCTCCCCACACGCCATCTCTCCTCATACACGCCATCTCTCCTCATACACGCCATCTCCCCTCATACACACGCCATCTCCCCCATACACACGCCATCTCCCCTCATACACACGCCATCTCCTCACACGCCATCTCTCCTCATACACGCCATCTCTCCTCATACACACGCCATCTCTCCTTATACACGCCATCTCTCCACTCATACACGCCATCTCTCCTCATACACGCCATCTCCTCATACACACGCCATCTCTCTCCCCATACACGCCATCTCTCCCTCATACACACGCCATCTCTCCCTCATACACGCCATCTCTCCCCTCATACACACGCCTCTCTCCCCATACACACGCCATCTCTCCCCTCATACACACGCCATCTCTCCTCATACACGCCATCTCTCCCCCATACACACGCCATCTCCTCATACACGCCATCTCTCCCCTCATACACACGCCATCTCTCCCCATACACGCCATCTCTCCCTCACACACGCCATCTCCTCAATACACACGCCATCTCTCCCCATACACACGCCATCTCTCCCCCATACACGCCACTCTCCCCTCACACACACGCCATCTCTCCCCATACACACGCCATCTCTCCCCTCATACACACGCCATCTCTCCCCTCATACACACGCCATCTCCCTCATACACACCATCTCTCCCTCACACACACGCCACTTCCTCACACGCCATCTCTCCTCATACACACGCCATCTCTCTCCTCATACACGCCATCTCCCTCATACACACTTCCCTCACCGAAAAGTGTTTGTTGTATACATATAATGTGTTTATTCTGTATACATAATATTGTTAACTGCTGTATAAATGTGTATCACGACTATACTGAATAAATATACATGCATGTATATCAGGTGTTTGTGTATGAGTGTATATTTATATTATACAGTATGAATATGAATGTGTATTATTCGTATATTCTGTTAATTTATGTATATTATATGAGTATAATGTTGTGTGTACCGTACTTATGTATAATGTATGGATGTGTGTGATATGTATATTGTATGTATGAATATCTGAGTTCTAAAAATAAACAGATGAATATTGAAACCAAGCAGGGAAATAGACAGGGGAGATAGATAATGAGAGATGAAAGGGGGAGATAGAATGGGGAGATAGAATGGGGGAGATATATATATGGGAACATTTAAACACAAGAGGAAATGTGGGTGAGGCCGTCCACCTGTCACCAGGTAAGACGTGAGGAAAACTTCAAACTAATTATATTATTGACAGGTAGTGACAGCCTCCTCTTCCCCTCCGTCTGCTTATCCTCCTCCCCCTTCTCCGCCCCTCCCCTCCCCTCCCTACCCACCTTATCCTCCCTTCTCCCTACCCTCCTTCCCTACATATGTGTCACGTATTATAAATGGCGTATCATGTATTAAGTATCCGTATATATCAGGATTATGTATCAAGGTTTAACATGTATCAGGGGACCTTAAGACACGGAGATAGGATACAAGGGGCGGGGCCTTGTCACGTGATCTCTGACGTCACAGTGTAAACAAATAGTAACGTACAGGGGGCGGGGCCTTGTCACGTGATATCTGACGTCACAGTGTAAACAAATAGTAACGTACAGGGCGGGGCCTTGTCGTGATCTCTGACGTCTGAGTGAACAAATAACCAGGGGCCTGTCACGTGGTTATCTGACGTCACAGTGTAAACAAATAGTAACGTACAGGGGGCGGGGCCTTGTCACGTGATCTCTGACGTCACAGTGTAAACAAATAGTAACGTACAGGGGGCGGGGCCTTGTCACGTCACATGGATTGACTGACGATCTTGTGACAATGGGCGGGGACAGTGTGCCTACGCCCACGGGATAACCACGCCTTCATAACGTCACCTTCCTCAAAACCACGCCCGCATTATAACCACGTCACCCACACCCACTTCTCCACGCCCACACCACGTCCCCACGCCCACACCCATGTCTCCTTCCCCCACACCCACGTCTCCTCCCACGCCCACATCCACATCTCCACGCCCACACCCACGTCTCCTACCCACACCCGCCAGGAATACTGTCATTCAGGTGTAGGATTCCGAAATAACCCAACGACACTTTCATGCCCCGGAATTGACCGTTCACCTGTGACACCTGGCCTGTGACACCTGGCCTGTGACACCTGGACCTGAACACCTGACTTTGACACCTAGGCCACCTGGGCCTGTGACACCTGACCTGTGACACCTGGCCTGTGACACCTGGCCTGTGACACCTGGGCCTGGGACACCTGGGCCTGTGACACCTGGCCTGGCACCTGGACCTGAGACACCTGGCCTGTGACACCTGGCCTGAGACACCTGGACCTGAGACACCTGGCTGAGACACTGGCCCCTGACACCTGGCGCAACACCTGATTTAGGCTACCTCATATATACAAATTTAATACAAATATACATGACAATTTTGTTTATATAGGACACCATATAGAGAGTTTACACATATACACATAGCGATATTTTTTATAAGTCCTGACATTTTAATTACGTGGTAGAAGAGGGAAGGTAAGGAGAAGGGAGAGAAAAGGGGAGGTGATAGAATTAAATGTGTGTGTTAGAGAGAGAGAGAAGTGGAAGAGATGGAAGGGAAGAAATAAGGAAGAGGAACAAGGCACAAAAATAGGAAATACTAAACAGATACATAGACATACAGACAGATTATATATAGAAACAGGTGATTTGTACAGTAATATGTGTTTATATATGTACAGAAAGGTAGAGATAAATAAAAACAACAACAATAATAATAATAATAATAATAATAATAATAATAATAATAATAATAATAATAATAATAATAATAATAATAATAATAATAAAACAATAATAATAATAATAATAATAATAATAATAATAATAATAATAATAATAATAATAATAATAATAATAATAATAAAAACAATAATAATAATAATAATAATAATAATAATAATAATAATAATAATAATAATAATGAAAACAAAAATATATTTATACGGATAACATTTGATTTAAAGTGTTGGGGGAGGGTAAGGGTGTGAGATTGTGTACCTACTATCTCTCAGTGTCTCTCAGGCTAACACCCATACATCTATCTCACTCATATGTCTCTCTATCCATCTCTCAGCATTATACATCCCAACTATCACTCTTTTAATTCTTAGCATCATCATTTTTATCTCTCCCCCCTTGTATCTCTCATCTATCTCTTCCCTATCTCTAGTCTCTCTCCTCCATCACAACCCTCCCTTTCCTATCTCAACTGTCTCCCTCCCCCTTCCATCTGTCAACTGCTCCTCTCCTTCTGTCTCTCAACTGTCTCCTCCCCCCTTCCATCTGTCAACTGTCTCTCTCCTTTCCCTCTATTCTCTCAACTGTCTCTCCCCCCCTCTTCCATCTGTCAACTGTCTCTCTCCTTTCCTCTATCTCTCAACTGTCTCCCTCCCCCCCTCTTCCATCTGTCAACTATCTCTCTCCTTTCCCTCTGTCTCTCAACTGTCTCTCACATCAAGTAAAATACTCTTTCCTTTTCCCAGTCATTACTGCGGTGTCACTTGACAGATAATCGGAGTCTTGGTACAAGTCTCCAGTCGCTGTTTTACTTCTTCAGTCTGACCTTCCGAGCCCCGTGTGTGTGTGTGTGTGTGTGTGTGTGTGTGTGTGTGTGTGTGTGTGTGTGTGTGTGTGTGTGTGTGTGTGTCCCCGCCAGCCATGCAGACGAGTCACATGGATCTGAGAGTCCCGGTCGAATTGGAATAGTCTCTCCACTACTCTACCACCGCTACTATTACTATTACTACTACTTTTTTTTATAGTGGCCTCCATCCTCCCCCAATAGCCACACCTTCGCCGCCATTTTATTACCTTGAAATTAAATATCCTAATACATAAGTAGCTACCCTAGCTGTGTTGAGTTAGTTGAGCCGCAGATCTATGCGGCATTCAGTGACTGTAGCCTCTTAGTCAATATCTGCAACTGTTGTCGGCTTTGGGGGCCTATGCTATTGTTCCCCTGAGGCAGAGCAAAGCCGACCTAAGGCGAGAGAAGGACAGTCGACATCTCATCCAGGCTGTAACATAACTTCTGGGATGCTGCTTCTGTTCGGAGATCACCTCCGCGAGTCTGGTGTACAAGCATCTTGCACTTGGTCCCATCGCACCGGAGGTTGTGAACACCAGAGGAGTGAAGCTGCTCCAATTATCACCACTAACAGTCACCATCACAACCACCACCACCATCATCAACCCCCACCACCACCACTACCACGACCACTAGCTACGCTCACAATAGAGTTTTCCTTACAATACATCCACGAATAGCATCTCATCCACAGGCAATAAGTCAACGGTATGATCCGCACACTGGTCACACTGACGAAAGGAACCATTGGCCAGGCACCCAGCTCGCACCGCTAGTTTGAACTCAGTTGGAGAGATGCTTGGTCCTGTTAAAGAAGACCAAGACGAAAATAAATGATTATAGCGTCCAGGCGATGTTTGTTTACAGAAGTGACGCGAGTACTCTAGAGTCAAGTGAACTTCCCGTCGTGATGTATTCTTAATCTTATTATTGTTTATTTGCTGTGACATTTGTTTGTGTTTTGTTATTGAAATAGACTTTTATATTTTACGTACATATTAACATTAATAAGAAAAAATATGAACGGCTTAAATATTATTAATACAATAGACTATAACAAATATCATCCCACCGTATCGTGGATTTTCAGACGCTTCGTATTGTCCCACTTTCGACAACAAATAAGTTGTCACTGTAGAGACAACTTGAGGAGTTTGTTGAAAAATCAACGCTATGGTGGATTTATTTTGGGTGGAAACTCTAGTGTGACCGCAGCTATAGACTAACCTCCCCACCCCATAGATAGCGTTAGTGTGGAAACTCTAGTGTGACCGCAGCTATAGACTAACCTCCCCACCCCCTAGATAGCGTTAGTGTTCAATCATCATACGATATAAATTGGGGGTGTCTAATCTTCAGGTGGTCCATTTCTTCTCGGGGTGTTATCTTAAGTATCGTGTTATCGTGTAAGTACTTAATAGTTTTATGAAGAAGTTATCACAAGTCGTTTTATCGTTGTGTATTCAGAGAGGATTTTTTTAATACGGTCGTAAGTCGTTTCTTTTCTGGTTATCTAAAGTGAGTTGTTATCTTTATTTTACCTCGAAGACGAATGGCGTCAAGGTGGTCGTAAGGTGGAGGTGATAACACGCGGGCAGTTACCTGTCCAGTGTTGCCATTATGAGGGTTTTTCTGTCTCTGTTGTGTTCACCTTTCATCCTGCACACACACACACACACACACACACACACACACACACACACACACACACACACACACACACACACACACATCACACCCCCCCACACACACATAACACATTACCCCCCACACACACACAACGCACACCGCATCCAGCCCATATGAGCACGTACTGATCGCTATAAGAACAGCCCAGTCCCAACCATTGTAAAAATTATCAATAACTTATAATCAACCAGTGTATTCACTCACAGTCAATCTTACCTTTTGTGCACTGTCGCAATGTTGAAATGTCCTGTAGTATGACCTTCTCCCCACCTAGTTATTATATATCATATTTGTATCACTTATGTTACCTGTATATTATTTGTCAATCAAGTGACCCGTTCCTCAATTATGTAACTGTATATTTCAGCCTTTCAATAAACTGTTAAATTAATTATATTATTATTATTATTATTATTATTATTATTATTATTATTATATTATTATTATTATTATTATATATATAATTATTATATTATAATATATTACACACATAACCCCCCCACACAACACACACCAGGACACTCTCAACATGCCTACCGCACTAAATTATAACCCAGGACAGTCTAGCGTCTTGTTGACACCTGCCATCGTACACCTCGGTAATACTACGAGTAGAATAAGACAACAGGAGGCTGGAAGGAGGAGGAAGAATGAAGGAAGATGAGAAGTAACAATTTGGTGAAGAGACAACAGAAAAAATGATAATTGAGACAAAAACAGTAACAACGAGAACAACAACAACTACGACAACTACAATAACGACTAAAGCAAAAACAACAACTACGACACCTACAATAACGACTACCGCAACTACAACAACAACAATCACAACTACACCAACAACAACTACAACAACATCAGCAACAATTACAACAACAACGACTACAGCAATTCCAACAACAATCACAATAACTACAACCACAGAAATCACAAAAGCTATAAAGACAGCGATTAAAATAAACACAGGAACAATGACAAATACAACCACAACAATTAAATAAAGCGAGACAAACACACGAACATTAGTGATCTATTTACTGTGTGTGTGTGTGTGTGTGTGTGTGAGTGTGTGTGGTGGGTGTGTGTGTGTGTGTGTGTGTGTGTGTGTGTGTGTGTGTGTGTGTGTGTGTGTGTGTGTGTGTGTGTGTGTGTGGTGAGATGAGGAAGTGTCATCTAGAGGAGGTGAAGGGAGTCTTCTCTGACATGTGATGGTGTTTTTGTGTATGTTCCCGCCTACTAACACCCTCTCTGTCTCCCTCTCCCTCCCAGGTCCCCCTCTTTCCCTCCAAACCCCTCAGGTTCCTCCCTCCCTCTCCGCCTTTAGGTCCCTCCTCCCTCTGGGCCCCCACACACACACACACACACACACACACACACACACACACACACACACACAAGTACGTATACCTACTTCACCCTCCCACACCCCATCCTACCTTGACACACCCCTCTTCCCCCCTCCTGCCCCTCCCACACCCCATCCTTACCTTGACACACCCCTCTTCCCTCCTGCCCCTCCCACACCCCATCCTTACCGACACACCCCCTCTTCCCCCCCTCCTGCCCCTCCCACACCCCATCCTTACCTTACACCACCCCTTCCCCCTCCCCCCCCCACACCCATCACCTTGACAACCACCTTCCCCTCCTGCCCTCCCACACCCCATCCCTTACCTTGACACACCACCTTCTTCCCTCCTGCCCCCCCCCCCATTACCTGACACCACCTTCTTCCCCCGCCCTCCCACACCCCATCCTTACCTTACACACCACCTTCTTCCCCCTGCCCCTCCCCCCCATCCTTACCTTGACACACCACCTCTTCCCTCCTGCCCCCCACACCCCATCCTTACCTTGACACACCACCTCCTCCTCCCTCCCCACCCCCATCCACCACACCACCTTCCCTCCTGCCCTCCCACACCCCATCACCTTGACACACCACCTTCTTCCCCCCCTCCCCACCCCATCACCTTGACACACCACCTTCCTGCCCCTCCCCACCCCCATCCTTACCTTGACACACCCCTCTTCCCCCTCTGCCCCCCACCCATCCTTACCTTCACCCCCCCCTCCTGCCCTCCCCACCCCATCCTGAACACCTTTTCCCCTCCTGCCCTCCCACACCCCCATCCTTACCTTGGCACACCCCTCTTCCCTCCTGCCTCCCACACCCCACCCACCTTGAAACACCCCTCCCTCCCAACGCGTCACGCAGGTAGTCTCAGGACAAACTGAATTACAGGTCATTTTAGGTACTCCATCTCCCTCACTGCCCACCTGCCCTCTACTCCACCCATCTGCTACCCCAGCTGTTTTTGTCCTAATTGTTGAAAGGAATATGTTAATGACCTGTTAGGAGGATTCACCTGCAACATGTGCATAGGTAGAGTGTGTCTTGGTGAGTTACTGCTATTGATACTACTACTGCTATTATTACTACTAGTACTACTATTGGTGGTGTTACTACTGCTACTACTACTACATTTACTGACAATAATAATGGTAATAATATTAATATCAAAATACTAATAATAACACTTAAAATACCTTATTAATCACCACAGCTCTGAGCAGACGTAACAATGTAACCAATCATAATACTCATAACCCCTTTAGCTGGACTCCCATTGGTTGTATATAAACCATTTGTGTGAGAAACTTTGTAGTATTATATTCTCACAGGTATAAAGTGTTCCTGGTGCTATACTTCATAAGGCCTGGGAGGTATTATAAAATAAAAGAGGACAAGGCTGTCTGCTTCTTCTGAATAATATTTGAATATATAACATTAATATCTAGTTTATAAGGCCTGATGCTGCTGGTGTAATATTAACGTTGTGTTTTGGCTGTGTGTGTATGTATGTATGTATGTATGTATGTATGTATGTATGTATGTATGTATAGCGATAATTTAGACAGTGCAGGTGTTTAGACAGTGCAGGTGTGTAGGTAATAATGTGTGTTGGTTTTATAGGTGTGCAGTCAGTACAAGTGTTCCATACGTTCGATGGCTGCAGGTAATGAACTAATTACCACTAATTAACATGGCTAATGATCTCTACCTCCAGGCTACCAGTGATAATTAACCTACCGTGTGTGTGTGTGTGGTGAAACGAGATATAGTTATAACAATAAAAAATAATAAAAAATAACATGACATAACGGAAACATCTGTGTGTCATAAGTGAGAGAAAAATGACAGTGACATGACAGGACTATGTGACGCAGGTGACAGGGTGGTGGCAGCAGGTGATGAAGGTGTGACAAGTCTATTACAAATATAATAACTTTATCTATATGGGGGATGGCGTATGGTAGTGGCAGGTGTGTACGGATATATAATGTATGGTAGTGGCAGGTGTGTACGAGATATAATGTATGGTAGTGGCAGGTGTGTACGGATATATAATGTATGTAGTGGCAGGTGTGTACTGATATATAATGTATGGTAGTGGTATGTATGGATATATAATGTATGGTAGTGGCAGGTGTGTACGGATATATAATGTATGGTAGTGCAGGTGTGTACGGATATATAATGTATGGTAGTGGCAGGTGTGTTGATATATAATGTATGGTAGTGGCAGGTGTGTACGGATATATAATGTATGGTAGTGGCAGGTGTGTACGGATATATAATGTATGGCAGTGGAGGTGTGTACAGATATATAATGTATGGTAGTGGTGTGTACGGATATAATGTATGGTAGTGGCAGGTGTGTACGGATATATAATGTATGTAGTGGCAGGTGTGTACAGATATATAATGTATGGTAGTGGCAGGTGTGTACAGATATAATGTATGGTAGTGGCAGGTGTGTGATGGATATATAATGTATGGTAGTGGCAGTGTACGGATATATAATGTGGTAGTGGCAGGTGTACAGATATATAATGTATGGTAGGACAGGTGTGTACGGATATATAATGTATGGTAGGCAGGTGTGTATCGATATATAATGTATGGTAGTGGCAGTGGTAATATAATATGGGTGGCAGGTGTGTACGGATATATAATGTATGCAGTGTGTGTACGGATATAATGTATGGTAGTGGCAGGTGTGTACTGATATATAATGTATGGTAGTGGCAGGTGTGTACGGATATATAATGTATGGTAGTGGCAGGTGTGTACGGATATATAATGTATGGTAGTGGCAGGTGTGTACGGATATATAATGTATGGTAGTGCGTTGATATATAATGTATGCGGTGTGTACGGATATATATATATGCTATATAGCAACCAGGTGTAATAATGTATGGTAGTGGCAGGTGTGTACGGATATATAATGTATGGTAGTGGCAGGTGTGTATACGATATAATGTATGGTAGTGGCAGGTGTGTACGGTATATAATGTATGGTGGCAGGTGTACTGATATATAGTATGGTAGTGGCAGGTGTGTACGGATATAATGTATGGTAGTGGCAGGTGTGTACGGATATATAATGTATGGTAGTGGCAGGTGTACGGATATATAATGTATGGCAGTGGCAGGTGTGTACGGATATATAACGTATGGTAGTGGCAGGTGTGTACTGATATATAATGTATGGTAGTGGCAGGTGTGTACTGGTATATAATGTATGGTAGTGGCAGGTGTGTACTGATATATAATGTATGGTAGTGGCAGGTGTGTACTGATATATAATGTATGGTAGTGGCAGGTGTGTACGGATATATAATGTATGGTAGTGGCAGGTGTGTACGGATATATAATGTATGGCAGTGACAGGTGTGTACTGATATATAATGTATGGTAGTGGCAGGTGTGTACGGATATATAATGTATGGTAGTGGCAGGTGTGTACTGGTATATAATGTATGGCAGTGGCAGGTGTGTACTGATATATAATGTATGGTAGTGGCAGGTGTGTACGGATATATAATGTATGGTAGTGGCAGGTGTGTACTGGTATATAATGTATGGCAGTGGCAGGTGTGTACTGATATATAATATGGCAGTGGCAGGTGTGTACTGCACATAGGCGGCAGTGCAGGTGTGTGCATATATGTATGGCAGTGGCAGGTGTACTGATATATAATGTATGGCAGTAGCAGGTGTGTACTGGTATATAATGTATGGCAGTGACAGGTGTGTACTGATAATGTATGGCAGTGGCAGGTGTGTATGATATATAATGTATGGCAGTGGCAGGTGTGTGCTGATTTATATAATATACGACAGTGACAGGTGTGTACTAGTATATAACTGACAGGTGTGTACTAGTATATAACTGACAGGTGTGTACTAGTATATAACAGTGACAGGTGTGTACTAGTATATAACAGTTACAGGTGTGAACTAGTATATAACTGACAGGTGTGTACTAGTATATAACATTGACAAGTGTGTACTAGTATATAACAGTGACAGGTGTGTACTAGTATATAACATTGACAAGTGTGTACTAGTATATAACATTAACAGATGTGTACAGATATATATAAAGTAATATAAATAGAATATAACATTTTCATAACCGTTATAAGAAAATGACTTTTAATACCGAACTAATGACACGAATAAGACATAAATACAGGACTATAACGTATTAATGTTACTGAACTGTTACCTGAGTATTACCAACAGTAACGGTGACAGGTAATAGAGGAGGTAATACTTTGGTGTAAATCTCTATATATTAACTGATTATTGTAACCTGTCATGACATTGGTGGCAGACATGACATGACAGGTGATATGATATGTTGTGTTTCTTTCTTTCTTTCTTTCTTTCTTTCTTTCTTTCTTTCTTTGTCTCTGTTGTCTGTTGTGTTTCCCTGTTTGCCTGTTTATCACACATATACACACTCTCTCTTTATCTCTGCTTCATGTTTCTCTCTTTGACACACACACACACACACACACACACACACACACACACACACACACACACACACACACACACACACACACACACACACACACACACACGACAAGAAGTTCAAATGTCGTCGATTTTATACTGAGACTTTACCGTAACTAAATATCGTATGGTAATATTTGTAAATCCTCTTTCTCCACCTTCTTTCCTCTTACCTCCTGGTTCTCTCTTCCCTCCTTCATCACCTACTCCCCCTTCCTCCTTCTATTCCTCCATCACCTACTCCTCCTTCCTCCTTCTACTCCTCCATCACCTACTCCCCCTTCCTCCTTCTACTCCTCCATCACCTACTCCCCCTTCCTCCTTCTACTCCTCCATCACCTACTCCTCCTTCCTCCTTCTCTATCTCCTTCCTGCCACCTGTTTCCTCACCCTTCTCCCTCATCATCCTTCACCCTTCTCCCTCCATCTTCCTCCTGCACCCTTCCACTCTTCTTCCATTCTCTCCCCCCTTCCTCCACACCTCCTCCTTGGGTTTTGGTCGAGTCTCACTTCACTTGTGGCGTCATTTTATTATTGTTTTTAATCTCGATGTCGTAGCTAAGGGAGTCACAGCTGGATAAACAAGGATATTTAGTCTCCACAGCTGGTTATTTACGCTTATTTAGTCGTCACAGCTGGTTATATACGCTTATTTAGTCATCACAGCTGGATATATAAGCTTATTTAGTCTCCACAGCTGGTTATTTACGCTTATTTAGTCGTCATAGCTGGTTCAATACGCTTATTTAGTCGTCAAAGCTGGTTATATACGCTTATTTAGTCGTCATAGCTGGTTAAATACGCTTACTTAGTCGTCAAAGCTGGTTATATACGCTTATTTAGTCGCCATAGCTGGTTAATTACGCTTATTTAGTCATCAAAGCTGGTTATTTAAGCATATTTAGTCGTCAAAGCTGGTTATATACGCTTATTTAGTCGCCACAGCTGGATTATAAGCTTATTTAGTCGACTCACCTGGTTATATACGCTTATTTAGTCGCCACAGCTGGATTATAAGCTTATTTAGTCGACTCACCTGGTTATATACGCTTATTTAGTCATCACAGCTGGATATATAAGCTTATTGAGTCGTCAGAGCTGGTTATGTATGCTTATTATATTCATTACAGCTGATTGCAGTAGCTTAATAAAGTCGCCGCAGCTGGTTTTACGCGCTTGTCACCGCAGCTGGTTATAATTACTCAAAGACGTCACCACAGCTGGTTAAGACCGCTCAGGAAAATTAAATCTGTTAAAAATTACAGCGATTTTAATAATGGGACATGAAAATTAAAGTGTGTGTGTGTGTGTGTGTGTGTGTGTGTGTGTGTGTGTGTGTGTGTGTGTGTTTATTTATTTTGTGTGACTAACTAACTGACTGACTGACTGACTGACTGACTGACTGACTGACTGAGGGAACAGTTTGGCCATCCTATACTGAGGTTTGCCATAAGAATAATATCCTTTCAGTCTTGATGCCCGTTAAGAGAGCGGTGGCAGAGTGGATACAACCCTCAGCCCCTTCCCTCCACCTCCTTCTCCCACCTCCTCACTTACCCCCCCCCTCCCTCCCTCCCTCCTCTCCTCCTCCCCTCCCTTCTTCCTCTTCCAATCCCCACTTCATCCTTCCACCTCCTTTTCCCATCTCCTCCTCACTTCCCTCCTCTTCCTCGTTTTCCCTCCTCACTTCCTCCTCTTTCCCTCTTTCCCTCCGCCCCACACAAAAATAAAAGCCGAGGGAAGAAAAAGAAAAAATATCATTCGAGAAGGAACCACAAAACACGACCTTTTTTTTTAATTAAATGTGATGCCAAGTTTACGAGCTTGAGGGGGGTGAGGGGAGGATGGGGGTCAGGGGGGTGAAGAGGGGGAGGGGAGGGAAGAGGGGGAGGGGGGAAGATCCTGGGGAAGATAATGATCCGTGGTTGGTGGTGTAAAGGTGGAAGTCCCTTGTTTATGTGTGTTAGGGTGTTCTTACTGATGAGGTGTACCTGTGAATGACGCTCCTCCTCTCTCACCCTACCTGGTCACCCTCCTGTATCTAACCCTCCCTCCCCCCCATCTCTCCCTCTCTCTCCCTCTTTCTCCCTCCTCTATCCCTGCATCCTTCACTCCCTCTTTTCCTGTTTTTTCCTCCTTCCTTTCATCCATCCCTTCTATCCTGTCCTCTCTTCTCTCCCTTTATCTCTCCCTCTCTACCCTCCATCCCTTCATTACTCCTACCCTTCCTTTCTTCCCTCCATCATTCCTCCCATTACTCCAATCTTCCCTCCCCCCTTCTCTCTCTCTCTCTCCTTTCATCAGTTCCCCCCTTCCCTCCCTCTCTCCCTCTTTGTCCTCCAACCAATTCCCTCCTCCTCTCCCTCTCTCTTTGTCTTTCAATCATCCCCCTGTTCCTCTCTCTCCCTCCCTCTCTCTTTCTCTGTCCTTCATTCACTCCCCTCCTCCTTTACCCCTCCTCTTCCTCCCTGCTCTGTCCTTCAACCAATTCCCTCCCCCTCTCTCTCTCTCTCTCCTTCAATCACTCCCCTCTCCACCCCTCCCTCCTTCCCTAACACCTTCCTCCCCTGTAGTGTCGCGGCCCTGTGGTTAAGACGAGTGAGGTGCGTGTTGTCCACCAGTCCATCACTATCACCCGCTCTGTCTCGCCCTCCTCACCTCAAACAAACTAAAAAAAAAGAAGAATACTCGGAATGTTAAGCTGTAAGTCAAAAAAATTACATTAGGATTACGTTATCATTTGGTGGTTTTGGTGTGCGGGGAGCAGCCATATATATCTTGCTCCCCTTCCTTCAGTGCTATCAGCGCCTTCGTCAGGTGGTGAGGGGAGTATCAGGTAGAGCCAGGCACGACCCGAGGGGAAGGGGAGAGAAAGGGGAAGGGTTCTAGTGTCGTATTATGAGGGGGAGGAGGAGTAGGAGGGTGTGAGGGAGAAGAGTAATATCAGGCACCAACACGGCCGCTTACAGGGATTATATACGATATATTGATCGTCAGTATCAGCATGTGTGAAGCTGTTCAGCAGGCAGGTGGTGTAGGCCTGGGTTGACACAGTGTGGTACTTACCTCCGTCAGGCGATGCGTGGTAGTGTGTGGTCGCATGACATTATGAGGGTGACTGCCGCAGCCCCCGCTCCTCACACACACACAGGTACCTCCTCCTCCTCCTCCTCCTGCTGGTGGTGGTACTACGTCAGGCAACACCAGAAGACCTGCAGTAGTTGACCCGTGATCTCACACGAGTCTTAAGCTTGGAACACGCCAGGTGCAGCGGTCCTCCACTACCAGCGGTCCTCTACTACCAGCGGTCCTCCTCCACCACCAGCGGTCCTCCACCACCACCCCGCCGACTAGTGTCCCTGTGTCGTGCCCGGGGGAATTACCTCACCTCTACTGACCCGAAATTATCATTTCCCGCCACACACTAGGTAGTGATCAATCACAAGTGAGTAGGAGTGAACACTGACAACCTTCGCCCCTCACTAACACTTGACTCAAGTTGTTTATGTTGTGGTGTGGAGAATACGTGAGGTGAGGAACGCACGTGGTGAGGTCCAGAATTAACCACACCGTGTACCACTGCCTCATACCTGCCGCCGTGGTCACTGTACAGGTGATGAAGTGTAATCAATGACGAGTGATTAAGTGAAAAAACCCGGTGAAAGTAATCAACATACCTGGTGTCTTGAGTGGCGTGAAGAGCGGCTGGTCTTACTTAACCATCCTTGTGTAAATTCACTAATCTTGACTTTGTATTACACGCACCACTAGCCTCTGAGTAGCAAGAAAAATATTATTGTTATCAGTAATATTTATCAGTGACTCGTAAATGATCGAACACGATGCATTTGTTTAAGATTCTTCAGCAGCGTCACACCATCTGCACACACTACCTGGACCCACCACCTGCACACACCACCTGCACACACCACCTGGACCCACCACCTGCACACACCACCTTGACACACCACCTGGCTGTTCTACCCGACTCCGCCACCTACCACCTTCAGCCAGCCGCTTCACCTGGACAGCCGACAACACACACATTAGTTACCTTCCCTGTATCGACCTTATCTGAGCCGGGTAGCTGATGGCCCGGAGTAGTTGGTGGCCCAGGGTAGCTGGTGACCCGGGGTAGCTGGTGGCCCGGAGTAGCTGATGGCCCGGAGTAGCTGGTGGCCTGGGGTAGTTGGTGGCCCAGGGTAGCTGGTGACCCGGGGTAGCTGGTGGCCCGGAGTAGCTGGTGGCCTGGGGTAGTTGGTGGCCCAGGGTAGCTGGTGACCTGGTGGCAGTGGCCCGGTAGCTGCCTGGGGTGGTTGGTGGCCCAGGTAGCTAGCTAGTGGCCTGGGGTAGCTGATGGCCCGGAGTAGTTGGTGGCCTGGGGTAGCTGGTGACCCGGGGTTGCTGGTGGCCTGGGGTAGCTGGTGACCCGGGGTTGCTGGTGGCCTGGGTAGCTGGATGGCCCAGGAGTAGTTGGTGGCCTGGGGTAGCTGGTGACCTGGGTAGCTGGTGACCCAGGGTAGCTGGTGGCCTGGAGTAGCTGATGGCCCGGTGTTGGTGGCCTGGGGTGGGTGACCTGGGTAGCTGGTGACCCGGGGTTGCTGGTGGCCCGGGTAGCTGGTGGCCTGGGGTAGCTGGTGACCCGGGTTGCTGGTGGCCTGGGGTAGCTGGTGGCCTGGAGTAGCTGATGGCCCGGAGTAGTTGGTGGCCTGGGGTGGCTGGTGACCTGGGGTGACTGGTGACCCGGGGTTGCTGGTGCCTGGGGTGACCCGGGGTTGCTGGTGGCCTGGGGTAGCTGGTGGCCTGGGGTAGCTGGTGGCCCGGAATAGCTGGTGGCCCCTGGTAGCTGGTGGCCCAGGGTGGCTGGTGACCCAGGGTGGCTGACCCAGTGGTGGGGGCTGGTGACCCAGGGTAGCTGATGGCCCAGTAGTTCCCAGGGTAGCTGGTGACCCGGGGTAGCTGGTGGCTCCAGAGCAGTTGGTGGCCAGGAATAGCTGGTGGCCGGAGTAGCTGGTGGCCTGGGGTAGCTGGTGGCCTGGGAAGCTGGTTGCTCGGAGTAGCTGGTGGCCCATAGTAGCTGATGGCCCGGGTTGCTGGTGGCCCAGGGTGGCTGGTGGCCCGATGTGGCTAGTTGCTGGTGGCTGGTGGCCCTGAGTAGCTGGTGGCCCTGGTAGCTGGTGGCCCGGAGTAGTTGGTGGCCCAGGGTAGCTGGTGGCCCAGGGTAGCTGGTGACCCAGGTAGCTGGATGGCCCGGAGTAGCGTTGGTGGCCCAGGGTACTGACCCGGGGTAGCTGGTGGCCCAGAGCAGTTGGTGGCCGGAATAGCTGGTGGCCCGAGTAGCTGGTGGCCTGGGGTAGCTGGTGGCCTGGGAAGCTGGTTGCTCGAGTAGCGTGGCCCATAGTAGCTGATGCCCGGAGTTGCTGGTGGCCCAGGGTAGCTGGTGGCCCGATGTAGCTGGTTGCCCTGAGTAGCTGGTGGCCCTGAGTAGCTGGTGGCCGGGTAGCTGGTGGCCCTGAGTCGCTGGTGGTCCGTAGTCTCCTGAACCACCCATCACTGTGGCCAACTTATGTACCATTACGACCATAATGACGAGGAGAGGAAGAATGTCAGGAAAGAAATCGATCATTGCTTTTAGTGGTGGTGAGGGGTCCTAGTGGGGGTAAGGGATGTGGTGAGGTGTGAGGGATGTGGGGGTAAGGGATGTGTGTGGGGGGGTAAGGATGTGTGTGTGGGGGTAAGGGATGTGTGTGAGGTGTGAGGGATGTGGGGGGTAAGGGATGTGTGTGTGGGGGTAAGGGATGTGTGTGTGGGGGGTAAGGGATGTGTGTGAGGTGT
>NW_024730555.1:125000-147500 GCF_018991925.1 Homarus americanus
TCTCCCTCCCTCCTCCCTCCTCCCTCCCTCCTTCCCACTTGTCTCCCCTCTCCTTCGACATGAATTCCTTCCTCCCTCTCCCTCCTCCCCTCATGATTCCCTCCCTTCCTCCCTTCTTCCTACCTCCTTCCCCTTGTCTCCCTCCCTCATTTCTCCCTCTTCGTTATTCCCTCCCTGCCTACCTTCCCACCACTCCCTCCCTCCTCCCTCCCTCCCTCCCGTTCACCTTGCGTGCCTGTAACAAGTTTCGTGTTCGTCTTTGCGTCATTATCTCACCGTAACGTACGCCGGGATGACGCCTGAGAGAGAGAGAGAGAGAGAGGCGCTTATCCCTCTCTATCTTCCTCTCACTTTATTCTCTTTCATCCTCTCCCTTTCTTTCCTATTCCCTTCTCCCTCTTCTTTCCCTTCGCCCATCCTTTATTACACACACACACACACACACACACACACACACACACACACACACACACACACACACACACACACCAACACGAGCTACGACCCGTCACAACCAGGGCACGATACGTCATCCGTCACCATACGTCACGACAATAGTAATAATAATTATAGCAATAAAAGTACTGATATAATAATAATAATAAAATAATAATAATAATAATAATAATAATAATAATAATAATAATAATAATAATAATAATAATAATAATAATAATAATAATAATAAAAATAATAGTAATAATAATAAAAATAATAATGAGAAGAAGATGGAGGAGAATAATAAAAGTAATGATAATAACAATAACAAAAACAATAACAATAACAATAACAAAAACAATAACAATAACAATAACAAAAACAATAACAATAACAACAACAATAATCTCCAACAGAAAATTCCGTAAATGTTCCAATATTTTTTCTCTTCACACACATATATTTCTTTCTTACGTTTAATTGTAATTTATTTTATTTCCCAACTTCGTGTAATGTGACGTCACAGCCCAGAGAGGCGAGGTCTCTTTAAGAACGATGTGTTAGGTTAGGTTAGGTTAGGCTAGGTTAGGGTAGGTTAGGTTAGGTTAGGTTAGAGTTAGTTAGGTTAGGTTAGGTTAGGTTAGGTTAGGGTTAGGTAGGGTAGGTTAGGGTAGGTAGGTTAGTTAGGTTAGGTTAGGTTAGGTTAGGGAGTTAGGTTAGGTTAGGTTAGGGTTAGGGGTAGGGGTAGGTTAGTTAAGATATTTTGTGAGAAAAAAAACACTCCATGATAAGAAACACAAGACTTACCCACAAAAAAGACAGACAGACAGACAGACAGACAGACAGGTAGACAGAACAGACAGACAGACACAAACACGGTCACACATCATACAATAACAAGGAGTGACGACATAACATAACACAGACATAATGGCAGATATATGGAGGAGCTGAGATCTGTGTTGAGCGAAGTAGGAATATTTAACGCTAACCCTGATGACGTGACGTAGGGAGAGGTGGGGGGTCAGGGGAGGGGGAGGGGGGCTAGAGGGCGTATAGGGGAGGGAGGGGGAGGGGAGCTAGGAGGGCGTAGAGGGAGGGAGGGGTTAGAAATAATGAGAGGGAGGGGTGGAAGATAAAGTGGGGAGAGGGGGTGGAAGGTGAGGGAAGGGGTAGGGGAGTGGTAGAAGGAAGGAGTGGGGAAGGAGGAAGTAAGAGGAAAAGGGGTTGAAGGAAAGGGCCATGGGTGGGAGAAGGGAGGTGGGAGGGAGAATAAGAGGGGTAGACAGGGAGGGAGTGGAATAGGGTAGTGGAGTGGGATGGGATGGGGGAGTGGGCTGGGTCCCTCTCACTGATGAGTGGTGAAGCCAGTGATGAGTAAGTGAACCCTCGCTCGCTTGACCAAGATTTTGAAGACATTTAAATTAAGCTCTGGAGGGGGAGGGAGGGGAGAGGAAGGAGGAGAGAGAGGGGGGAAGGGAGGGGGGCATAGAAGGAGAGTAGAGGGAGATGGAAGCAGACGGAGGGAGATGAAGGAGAGAAAGGGAGGGAGGGAGATGGAGGGAGAAGGAAGGGAATAGGAGAGAGAGAAAATAAGAAAAAAGAGAAAATAATAGAAAGAGATAAACGAAAACAAGACATCTTAAACTACCCATAAAGGCACATAATGCTTCCCATCCTGCCATACAATGTCTTTACCCTCACCTGCGCCTCTATCACACCTGTACACCCTTTATCACCACACCCACGTATGTTTTAATGGCGTTCAGGAGCCTTCACAGAATCACGTCATTTAGCGCCATACATAAACAAGTGCTCCTCAATATATACTAGTGTTATGGCGTGATGTATCATTAGAGGGTGTGAGTGTTCAGCGCCATTATCTACGAGTTTATGGAATATTGGCGCCATACAACACTATCTGCGCCTGTATGTTATCTGAGTGTGTCGTATAGTCCTGTTATCTGCGCCTTTTTGGCATCTGAGTGCCTAAGAGATATACCATTTGGCACTATAGCTAATGTAAGATCTTTAGTGCCATAACTACTGTTATATGGCACCATTTGGCACTAAGTAGCATCGAGGTTGTTAAACGCCGTTATCAGAGGGTATTTCTAATATTGGCACCTTAGAGAATTAAGAACAAAATAATCACAGTGCTAATTCATCTACAGTAAGTCTGTTTGAGTAACATCTGAGCGTTTTACACACATGGCACTAGTTGGCACCATTTAGCACTGTGCATCAACCGTCAGAGATGGCCTTCTTAGTGCCGCTGTATCCTCTCTTATACGACATGGTAGGTGCCTTGGAGACCAGCTGCTCCCCTCCACCCTCCCCTACCCTCCTCCTTCCCCCATCTGGCACCCCCCACCCCTTTAACGTGGCACCGTCTGACGAGCCTTCAGACAAACACAAGCGTTTTATTGCATCTTTTCGTGACTCTCTGATGGGGAGGGGGTAGGATAAGGGGAGGGAAGAGAAGAGAAGGAGGAGGGAAGGAGGGAGGAGGGGTGGTATTACCAAACCACGTTGACGTCGCTCGCAAAGCACCCCCCTCCTCCCTCCTCCTCCTTCTCCTCCCTAGCCATCACCACCTCTCCCCACACGGATCACCAGAGCCTTAATCCGTTCTTGATCCGTCGGTAATAACAGGATCCAACACAACAGGTTAACCAGATTTACTTCATTACTTTAAAACACTGCTTGTGGCCACCTTTCTTTGGTTGTGTGTGTGTGTGTGTGTGTCTGTGTCTGTCTATGTATGTATGTATGTATGTATGTGTTGCCAACCTTGAGTTTCTAATTATCAGTTTTATATTTACGTATTTTTTTAGGGGGTAGGGTAAGGGGGCTTTTTGAGGTCACAGTTTGAGGTCAGTATATGGTGCCGTGAGGGTCAGCGTGTGGACGATGGTCATACTTAGGTTGACCCTGTTTCATCCTGACATGCAACCAGGTCAGAGAGAGAGAGAGGCAGACAGAGACAGATAGAGCGAGAGAAGAGAGAAAAGGGAAAGAGACGGACAGATAGAGAGAAAGACGGAAAAAAGAAAGATAGAGAAAAAATCCAATCAGTATGACATTAGATACAGAAAACCACTTTTTTCAATTGTGATTTTGACAGATTTGTGTATGTATGTATGTATGTATGTATGTATGTATGTATGTATGTATGTATGTATGTTTGTCACAACTACATGATCCGATAATAATGATTAATAAGCGAAGTCTCACACTTTCTCCACTATTCTTTTTCTTCTACCAATTTCACTTCCATATCTTATTTCTTTCCTCACCTCTCATTTCTCTCTCTATTTTTCTCTTTCGTTATTAGCTTTCGCCTATTTACCTGTAGGGCAGGTACACAGGGGCTATAACTCTTTATTACTGAACACGCCCCCACTGCACCTGTTAGGAGGAGGAGGGTATTGTAATCACTTTGTTCGTGTGTGTGTGTTGATAGAGGGATATATGTAGAGAGGGAGAAGGAAGGGGAAGGAGAGAGGAGTAGGGAAGGATGGAAGGGAGGAGTAGGGGGAGGGGGAAGGAATATTGAGAGGGAGTGAGAAGGAAGAGGGAAATGAGAGGGAAAAAGAGGAGGTAGGTAGAGGATTTGTATTAAGTGGAAAGTAAGAGGAGAAGAGGTACTGTAGGTAAGGAGAGAGAGGGGCGATAAGTGGTAAATGAGAGGGAAGAAGATGGATGAGAGGTCAGTAAGAAGGTGAGTGAGAGGGAAGAAGAAGAAGAAGAGGAGGAGGTAGGGAGGGAGGGAAGAAGGGGAGATAACAGAGATAAAGAGAGAACACAGTAATGGTAGAATGAATAGAGAAACGAGGAAGAGATAAAGGAACAAAGGACGAAGGCAAATAACAGTGTATGGGAGAATCTGAATTATGTAAATGGTATGGGAGGAGGAGAGAGAGAGAGAGAGAGAGAGAGAGAGAGAGAGACTGATAAATACAAAACACCTGAAATACAAGAATCTGATAATTATGAATAAGATAACAGGAATAAATAAACATAATTGACAACTGACAAAAATAAATACCTGAGACGTGTGTGTGTGTGTGTGTGTGTGTGTGTGTGTGTGTGTGTGTGTGTGTGTGTGTGTGTGTGTGTGTGGTGTGTGTGTGTGTGTGTGTGTGTGTGTGTGTGTGTTCACTATCTCCAAAAGCTCTCAGCAATTTTGATGAGACTGAACACACAGTCTTCGGAGGTCTTAAGAGACATTGATTACCTAATATCACATTGTAAGTATATAAAAAAAACTCTTACTCATAAACCCATAAAGAAAACGGCTGCTGACAAAGGAAAAACATCAAAGAAAACGGTAACAGAGGAGTCAATGGGGAGGGGTCACTTAGATATTATCACTGCAACATACCTTGTAAGCCGAAAGACCTCAAGTAGCGAGTCTTCCTCTATTATCCCATGTCAATTACGGGAAATAAAACCACATTACCTGGTCTTTAATTCACCCCCAAGGAAAAAAAAATATCTTCCCTCATTCCAGTTAGTGGAATTTGGACGCCATCTTGTTCCTCTTGGTGCGTTGGTTTAAGATCCACTTAAGACAAAATATTGATTCTGTACAGATTTGAGAATTTGGGAAGTGTTCCAGCAGTGAGGAGGAGGTAGGAGAATAGAGCTGGGGTGGGAAGGAGGGGGGGTGAGAGGAGAGGGGTGAGGAATAGAGCTGGGAAGGGCGAGTGGGGAGAGGGGGGAGAGAATAGAGCTGGGGTGGTGGGAAGGGAGGGGTGAGAGGAGAGGGGGTGAGAGAATAGAGCTGGGAAGGGAGGGTGAGAGGAGAGGGTGGGTGAAAGAGGAGAGCTGGGTGGGTGAAGAGGAAGGGGTGAAAGTAGAGAGGGGAGGTGAGGGAGGAGAGCTGGGTGGGGGGTGATGGGGAGGGGTGAGAAGAGAGAAGGAGAGAGGAGGAGGGGGTAAGAGAGAGAAAAGAGGTGGAGGGGAGGAGTAGGGAGGGGGGGTGAGGAGAGAAGGGGAGGAGATGAGAGGGTGAGGGAGGGGAGAAGAGAAAAGACAAGGAGATAAAAAAATATGATAAATGAGAAGAAAAGAATAGGGGAGGGGTAAGAGGGAAAGAGCCAACAACTGAAGACTGTCTGAGGCTACAAGCTGACTGGGGATTAGTGGTAGGGGAGAGGGAAGGAAGGAAGGTAGGGAAGGATGAAGGGAAGAGGAAAGGGGGGGGGAAGGGGAGAATGAGAGGAAGAGAAGAAGAGGTGAGGCGTAGGTGAGATGAGTAAGAAGGAAGGAGGAGGTTGGGGGAGAAGGGAGGGTGAGGGGAGAGATGGGAGAGAGGGAGAGATGGGGTGAGGAAGAGATGGGGGTGAGGGGAGAGATGGAGAGGGAAGAGATGGAGGGTGAGGGGAGATGGGAAGGATGAGGGGAGACAGACAGTCGCTGAGGGGAAATGAGCCACCATAAGTATCGAGGCTCCGAGTGTCACCACCATCAACCCATTAAGGTCAGCGTCTCCCCTCTTTCCCCTCCCCTCTCACCTCTCTTCCTCCCTCACTCTCTCACTTCAGTCCCACTTCTCTCTCGGTCCTCAAACCTCTCTCCCTCCCCTGTCACCCCCATCCACCACCAGCCCCTTCCCATCCCTCCCTCTTCCCCCCTCCTCCCCCAGTTCCCCTCCTCCCCCCAGTTCCCTCCCCTGGGTGGGCTGAGTCGTTGGGTCCCCAATCACCACCAAACAGCAGGTCGAGGAAGCAAACTCATTTCCTTCTTAGATCCTCTTGTTGATGTTGTTGTCTCTCTTGTTGATGTTTTTTGTCTCTCTCTTGTTGATGTTTTGTCTCTCTTGTCCGATGTTTTTGTTTCTCTTGTTGATATTTTTGTCTCTCTTGTTGATGTTGTTGTCTCTCTTGTTGATGTTGTTGTCTCTCTCTTGTTGATGTTGTTGTCTCTCTTGTTGATGTTTTTTGTCTCTCTTGTTGATGTTTTTGTCTCTCTCTTGTTGATGTTTTGTTTCTCTTGTTGATGTTTTTATCTCTCTCTTGTTGATATTGTTACTCTCTCTTGTTGAAGTGTTTTTGTCTCTCTTGTTGATGTTGTTGTCTCTCTCTTGTTGATGTTTTGTCTCTCTTGGTGATGTTGTTGTCTCTCTCTTGTTGATGTTTTTATCTCTCTTGTTGATATTGTTGTCTCTTGTTGATGTTTTTGTCTCTCTTGTTGATGTTTTGTCTCTTGTTGATGTTTTTTGTCTCTCTTGTTGATGTTTTTGTTTCTCTTGTTGATATTTTGTCTCTCTCTTGTTGATGTTGTTGTCTCTCTTGATTGATATTCCCATTGTCTCTCTTGTTGATATTTGTTGTCTCTCTTGTTGATATTTGTTGTCTCTTGTTGATGTTGTTACATCTCTCTTGTTGATGTTGTTGTCTCTCTTGTTGATGTTGTTGTCTCTTGTTGATGTTGTTGTCTCTCTCTTGTTGATGTTGTTGTCTCTCTCTTGTTGATATTTTTTGTTTCTCTCTTGTTGATGTTGTTGTCCTCTCTTGTTGATGTTGTTGTCTCTCTTGTTGATGTTGTTGTCTCTCTTGTTGATGTTTTTGTCTCTCTTGTTGATGTTTTGTTGTTTCTCTTGTTGATGTTATTTGTCTCTCTTTATTGATGTTGTTGTTGTCTCTCTGTTGATGTTTTTGTCTCTCTTGTTGATGTTTTGTCTCTCTTGTTGATGTTGTTGTTTCTCTTGTTGTTTTTGTCTCTCTCTTGTTGATATTGTTGTCTCTCTTGTTGATGTTGTGTCTCTCTCTTGTTGATGTTGTTGTCTCTCTTGTTGATATTGTTGTCTCTCTCTTGTTGATGTTGTTGTCTCTTGTTGATGTTGTTGCTCTCTCTTGTTGTTTTGTTTCCTCTTGTTGATGTTGTTGTCTCTCTTTTGGTGATGTTGTTGATGTTGTTGTCTCTCTCTTGTTGATGTTGTTGTCTCTCTTGTTGATGTTGTTGTCTCTCTTGTTGATGTTGTTGTCTCTTATTGATGTTGTTGTCTCTCTCTTGTTGATGTTGTTGTTGTCTCTCTCTTGTTGGTGTTGTTGTCTCTCTTGTTGATATTGTTGTCTCTCTTGTTGATGTTGTTGTCTCTCTTGTTGATGTTGTTGTCTCTCTTTGTTGATGTTGTTGTCTCTCTTGTTGATATTGTTGTCTCTCTTGTTGATATTTACATCTCTCTTGTTGATGTTGTTATCTCTTGTTGATGTTGTTGTCCTATCTCTTGTTGTTGTTGTCTCTCTTGTTGATGTTTTGTTTCTCTTGGTGATGATGTTGTTGTCTCTCTCTCTTGTTGATGTTGTTGTCTCTCTTGTTGATGTTGTTGTCTCTCTCTTGTTGATATTGTTGTCTCTCTTTTATTGATATTCCTCTTTGTTGATGTTGTTCTCTGTTGATATTGTTGGCGCCTCTCTTATTGTTGTCCTCTCTCTTGTTGATGTTTTGTTTCTCTTGTTGACGTGTTGTTGTCTCTCTTGTTGATGTTGTTGTCTCTCTGTTGTTTGTCTCTCTCTCTTGTTGATGTTTTTGTCTCTCTTGTTGATGTTTTTGTTTCTCTTGTTGATGTTGTTGTCTCTCTTGTTGATGTTGTTGTCTCTCTGTTGATGTTTTTGTCTCTCTTGTTGATGTTTTGTCTCTCTTGTTGATGTTGTTACATTTCTCTTGTTGATGTTTTTGTCTCTCATATTGATGTTGTTGTCTCTCTTGTTGATGTTGTTGTCTCTCTTGATACCCGATGTTGTTGTCTCTCTCTCTTGTTGATGTTGTTGTCTCTCTTGTTGATATTGTTGTCTCTCTCTTGTTGATGTTGATTGTCTCTCTTGTTGATGTTTTTTGTTTCTCTTATTGTCTTGTTCGTCTCTCTTGTTGATATTTGTTGTCCTCTCTTGTTGTTGTTGATATTTGTTGTCCTCTCTTGTTGATGTTGTTCATCTCTCTCTTGATGGTGTTGTTGTCTCTCTTGTTGATGTTGTTGTGTCTCTCTTGTTGATGTTGTTGTCTCTCTCTTGTTGATGTTGTTGTCTCTCTTGTTGTTGATGTTGTTGTCTCTCTTGTTGATGTTGTTGTCTCTCTTGTTGATGTTGTTGTCTCTCTTGTTGATGTTGTTGTCTCTCTTGTTGATGTTGTTGTCTGTTGTTGTTGTCTCTCTTTTGTTGATGTTGTTGTCTCTTGTTGATGTTGTTGCTGTCTCTCTCTCTTGTTGATGTTGTTGTCTCTTGTTGATGTTGTTGTCTCTCTTGATGATGTTGTTGTCTCTCTTGTTCGTTCGTGTTGTTCTCTTGTTGATCTTTTTGTTTCTCTTGTTGATGTTGTTGTCTCTTGTTGATGTTGTTGTCTCTCTTGTTGATGTTGTTGTCTCTCTTGTTGATGTTGTTGTCTCTCTCTTGTTGTTGTTGATGTTGTTGTCTCTCTCTTGTTGATGTTGTGTTGTCTCTTGTTGATGTTGTTGTCTCTCTTGTTGATGTTTTTGTTCTCTTTGTTGATGTTGTTGTTGTCTCTTGGTGATGTTGTCTCTCTCTTGTTGATGTTGTTGTCTCTCTCTTGTTGATGTTGTTGTCTCTCTTGTTGATATTGTTGTTGTCTCTGTTGATGTTTTGTTTCTCTTGTTGATGTTGTTGTCTCTCTCTTGTTGATGTTGTTGTCTCTCTTGTTGTTGATGTTGTTGTCTCTCTTGTTACGATGTTGTCTCTCTTGTTGATGTTGTTGTCTCTCTTGTTGATGTTGTTGTCTCTTGTTGTGATGTTGTTGTCTCTCTTGTTGATATTTGTTGTCTCTCTCTTGTTGATGTTGTTAATCTCTTGTTGATGTTATTTAAATACTCTCTTGTTGATGTTTTTGTTTCTCTTGTTGATGTTGTTGTCCTCTCTTGATGCAGTGTTGTTGTCTCTCTGTTGATGTTGTTGTTGTCTCTCTTGTTGATGTTGTTGTCTCTCTTAACTTGTTGATGTTGTTGTCTCTCTCTTGTTGATGTTGTCTCTCTGTTGATGTTGTTGTCTCTCTTGTTGATGTTGTTGTCTCTCTTGTTGATGTTTTTGTTTCTCCTTGTTGATGTTGTTGTCTCTCTTGTTGATGTTGTCTCTCTCTTGTTGATGTTGTTGTCTCTCTTGTTGATGTTTTTGTCTCTCTTGTTGATGTTTTTGTCTCTCTTGTTGATGTTTTTGTCTCTCTTGTT
Organism: Homarus americanus; assembly: GCF_018991925.1. Classification (NCBI taxonomy): domain Eukaryota; kingdom Metazoa; phylum Arthropoda; class Malacostraca; order Decapoda; family Nephropidae; genus Homarus; species Homarus americanus. Next base: position 134,623 of record NW_024730555.1, read on the forward strand.
GATGTTTTTGTCTCTTGTTGATGTTGTTGTCTCTCTTGTTGATGTTGTTGTCTCTCTTGTTGATGTTGTTGTCTCTCTTGTTGATGTTTTTGTCTCTCTTGTTGATGTTGTTGTCTCTCTTGTTGATGTTGTTGTCTCTCTTGTTGATGTTGTTGTCTCTCTTGTTGATGTTGTTGTCTCGGTTGTTGATGTTGTTGTCTCTCTTGTTGATGTTGTTGTCTCTCTTGTTGATGTTTTTGTCTCTCTTGTTGATGTTTTTGTCTCTCTTGTTGATGTTGTTGTCTCTCTTGTTGATGTTGTTGTCTCTCTTGTTGATGTTTTTGTCTCTCTTGTTGATGTTGTTGTCTCTCTTGTTGATGTTGTTGTCTCTCTTGTTGATGTTGTTGTCTCTCTTGTTGATGTTGTTGTCTCTCTTGTTGATGTTGTTGTCTCTCTTGTTGATGTTGTTGTCTCTGGGTAGTGCTGAGAGTTAAGATGCTGAAAGAGATAGTTACCTTAATTTTTGTCTATCTATCTATCTATCTATCTATCTATCTATCTATCTATCTATCTAACTGGATATTATTACGAGTTAAGATACTGTAAAGTTAGTATATTTAACCCTATAACTGATGCTATAAAACATATCTCATCGGGTATAAGTTAATATATAAGGTTAGATGTTGATTTTTTTTAGATCAATTCTGGCCCCTATAACTGATGCGAGAAATATTGTTAACTAATTCCTTATTGTAAACTATGATATATTCTTACCATAACTTTGTCCATTAACTGATTATGAAGGATTTTTATTTTAACTCTTGTCTCAATTAACTGATGCTGTGAGAGCCTCTTTAACTTACAGAAAATAGATTATACAATGTTCTTAAGTTAATTCATCCCCCATAACTTATGGCTTGAGAACGACATCTACCTAACTCCTTTAACTTAGGAGATAATATAACATCCTATCTGTGTTGAGAGAGAGAGAGAGAGAGAGAGAGAGAGAGAGGAACACACACACCACAATAACGGCCCAAATTACACCTGTACTTTAAGTAATCAGTGGACCATCGCCCAGGTGAGACCATTAGAGGCACTAAATTACCCTCACTAGGTAAACAATCCCTGAGTTTCATATCAAACAATAAACAAATGGTCATTATACCTTTTGTTTACGGTAGACAAATGGTCATTATATCTCTTGTTTACGGTAGATTAATGGTCATTATACCCCTTGTTTACGGTAGACTAATGGTCATTATATCTCTTGTTTACGGTAGACAGATGGTCATTATACCCCTTGTTTACGGTAGACAGATGGTCATTATACCCCTTGTTTACGGTAGACAGATGGTCATTACACCCCTTGTTTACGGTAGACTAATGGTCATTATACCCCTTGTTTACGGTGGACTAGGGGTCATAATACATCTTGTTTACGGTAGACAAATGATCTAGATAGTTTGTTTATATAACCTGTGTTTATTTCACCTGATGATTAAAACACTCCAGCTTTACCTGAGGGGGTTAGGTTAGGTTTGGTTAGGTTAAGTTTGGTTAGATTAAGTTAGGTTAGGTGGGACTGGGTGAGACAGGTGGGACAGGTAAGATAGATGGGATAGGATAAGCCAGGGTGGGGATAAATGGGATAGGTAGAACAGGGTGGATGGGACAGATGGGATAGGTCATCGTGGAGGTGGGGGGCAGAGACTTAGCGTGATAACCTTGTTGGTGTTGGGGGCGGCCCTGGGAGGTGGCCACGCCCGCCTCATAAACTGACAGGTCTCGCGCGATTCTTCTACCTGGCTAAAACGTGGTGTTAAATCAGTGGTTTGTCTGAAGGTGTTGCTGCTGCTGGCGGTGGTGGTGGTGGGTGGTGTTGGGGGTAGTAGTAGTGGGTGGTAGTGGTAATAGTGTGTATAGTGAGTGGTATTAGTGGTGGGTGGTGTTAGTAGTGGGTGGTGGTGAAGGTGTAGTGTTAGTAGTGGGTGGTGGTGAAGGTGTAGTGTTAGTAGGGTGGTGGTGGGAGGTGTGTAGTGTTAGTAGTGGGTGGTGGTGAAGGTGTAGTGTTAGTAGTGGGTTGTGGTGGTAGTGGTGATAGTAGTGGGTGGTAGTAATTGGTAGTATTAATAGTGGTGGTGATAGTAGTAGGTTGTGGTAGTGGGTGGTGATGGTGGTAATAATAATGGTGGTAGTGTGTGTTGTGTTGTCATACCTGGCTTAAGATACCTGCTGGGTCACCTGCTGGGTCTCTCGGGCCGGTACTCTACTGTTTCCTGCTTACTGCTGACAACGCCTGAGTCCTCTTACTGCTGACGATCACTGATTCCTCTTTCTGCTGATGACGCCAAAATAAACCAAAATAAACCAAACAAAAACAATCAGACAAAAACAGAGCAAAACAAACAAAAAACAAACAAATCAAAACAAATAGCTGACCACAAACTCACGTACTGAAGAAGGAAACAAAAGTATTTCTTGTTCTTGTTCTTTTTTTTTTGTCGGTGTTCTTCTTGCTCCGGTTCTTTTTTCTTTTTTATTGTTCTCCTTGTTCTTGCTCCTTTCTTCTTGGTGACCTATTTTGTTCTTTTTTTCTTGCTTACTTGATTTTGTTGTTCATGTTTTTTTTTCTTGTTCTTGTTCCAGTTCTTGTAATTTTTGTTCTTTTTTGTTTTTCTTGTTATTATTCTTAGCCTTGTTTATTTTCTTGTTCTATTCTTTTTGTTTTTCTTGTCCTTTCTTCTTCTTGTTCTTCTTCTTAGTCTTTTTCATGTTCTTGTTATTCTTTTTCTTGTTCTTCTCCTTGTTCTTCTACTTTTTGTTCTTCTTGTTGTTCTCTAAACACGTAAACAAACAGAATAGTGTAAACAATCAATCAAATAAACACAAACAACGGAAGATGGTCATAAGTGGTGTCATAATAATGTGGTGACGAGTAGAGTAGAGAAGAGTAAGTAATAGTAGGGGAGAACATTGTGATGAACAGAGGAAGAACAAGGAAATAACAGTGATGAACAGGGGAAGAAGTAGGAAATAACAGTGATGAACAGGGGAAGAACAAGGAAATAACAGTGATGAACAGAGGAAGAACAAAGAAATAACAGTGATGAACAGGGGAAGAACAAGGAAATAACAGTGATGAACAGGGGAAAAACAAGGAAATAACAGTGATGAACAGAGGAAGAAGTAGGAAATAACAGTGATGAACAGGGGAAGAAGTAGGAAATAACAGTGATGAACAGAAGTAAAGGAAGTAGATAGTATCACACAAGGAAGAACAATGATGAACAGAGGACAGAAAAATGAGAAATAACAGTGTAGGATAGTCGTCTTGTCTATGAGAGTATGATGAACAATTATTAAGCCATAAATGAAAGAAAATGAAGAAAATATGAAGTGAATAGAGATGTAGTGGTCATCTCTTAAAGTGTTTTATACTGAAGAAAATGTGAACAAAATAAATAAATAAAGACAAATGTATAAGAAATTGAACAAAACCATTATATTCAAATTTTAACCTAACCTAACCTAACCTAACCTGACCTAAAACTAACCTAACCTAACCTAACCTAACCTAAACCAACCAAATCTAACCTAACCCAACCAAATCTAACCTAACTTACTACCTAACCTAATCTTCCACCAATTAACCTAACCTAACCTAACCTAACCTAACCTAACCTAACCTAACCTAACCTAACCTAACCTAACCTAACCTAACATTAACCTAACCTAACCTAACCTAACCTAAACTAACCAAATCTAACCTAACCTAACCAAATCTAACCTAACTTTACCTAACCTAATCTATTAACCTAATCTACCTACCCAATTAACCTAATCCTAACCTAACCTAACCCTAACCTAACCTAACCTAACCTATGAACAAGACATCATTATTAAGTTATTCTATCCAGTACTGTAATATTACTGTACCTGAAATAGAGTAAACGCGGGTACAAAAAAATTATTACAAAAAGAATAAATTAACCTTCATTATATTTATCTTTATATAATGACTCATAAATCACCTCTTCAATTACGTGTAGGAAAGTATATTAATTATTTAGTAACTTCAAATATCATGACTGTATTTATGTAGCATTATGTAATTCATGTGTATCTTGGTATGTAGGTATTCCTTCCCATCTCCCACCCCCCTTTCTCATCCCTCCTTTCACTCTTCCACCTTCATCCCTCCTCCCCGAATCTCCCTTCTCCCCCCTTTCCTCTCCTCATCCTCTCCTCTTCTACATTCCTAGATAGCGTGTGTGCTAATTCCCCGCCACCCTTCCTCCCCACCACCTCCCACCCCTCCTCCCCTCCTCCCCGCCGGCCCTCTTCCCCACCACTCTTCCACCCCTCCTCACCACCACCCCTCCTCACCACCACCCCTCCCCTCACCACCAATTCTCCCTCACCACCACCTGTCCTCCGGCCCCTTCCCCCCCACCACCCTTCCACCTCCTCACCACCACACCTCCTCACCACCACACCCTCCCTCACCCACCCACCCTCTCCTCACCAACCACCCCACCCCACCACACCCCCTCACCACCACACCCCTCCCCACCACCACCCCTCCTCCACACCACCTTCCTCCCGTGCCATCCTCCCACCTCCCTCCTTTCCCCTCCTCGCCACCACCCCCTCCTCCCCCGCCACCTCCACCCTCCTCCACACTACTGCCAACCCGCCTCCCCAAGCCACACCTTTCCACCCACTCCTCACCCCCTCACCCCTCACCCCCCCGCCCCCACGTCGTGTAATAATCGAAGTAGTACTATGATTAATGTCTGTTATCCAGCTCGCTCCCCTCACGTGGCCACATTTTAATACCCACACAGGGCCACATTCTAGTATCCACACGGCCACACTGGAGTATACACACGTGGCCACATTCTAGTATCCACACATGGCCACATTCTAGTATCCACACATGGTCACATTCTAGTATCCACACATGGCCACATTCTAGTATCCACACATGGTCACATTCTAGTATCCACACATGGCCACATTCTAGTATCCACACATGGCCACATTCTAGTATCCACACATGGCCACACTGGAGTATACACACATAGTCACATTCAAGTATCCATACATGGCCATATTATGATATCCACACGGGGCCAAATTATAATACCCACAAGAACCCACACACAAACAATTTACATATAAGACATAAAGAGCCATTATCCACCATGGGAACTGTCACATATAGTAAGTAACCAAGAACAGACCAACTCCCTGAATGGCTAGTGAGCTGATAAATGGTAAAATAATGAATAAAAGTGAGAAAAAATTATAGTATCTCCTTTAACTATGATCAGGTATACGTTTTCTCCCATCACGCCTGGAGCCTTAAGTAAATGATTGAGTTTCCCCTTCACCTTACAGTATGTATCCGTTTTCTTTTATTCTGGATGTATTGTGGAGATATAGAGCCTTCTTTTACCTGTCTGTGATCATGTATAATCTTGGTTGTATATTGTATGGATGAGTTTCCCCTTAACCTATCACCAAGTATACGTTTTCTTTCTTGTATTTGTTGTGGATATTCTCGACAAACATGATATGTGTATGTGTCAATATATAACAAATTGGGTTACCTGAGGTTTAGCCCCCAATTTATTTTACCTGAAGATTAATCATCGTAATGTTACCTGGAGGGATTAGGTTAGGTTAGGTTAGGTTAGGTTAGGTTAGGTTAGGTTAGGTTAACATTAAGATGGTTAGGCTAGGCTTGGGTGTCTAATCTTCAGGTGATTCACACATAGACTGACGATACTAGACAAGTGTGATCATGCCACAGTCTCCTCACTCTTATAAGTGTGTCACCCCGAGTGTGTTGTTAAGTGTGTCACCCCGAGTGTGTTGGTAAGTGTGTCACCCCGAGTGTGTTGGTAAGTGTGTGGCGTAGAAGACTGGGTGTAGAGTCCGTCTTAATAATATGAAACACTGGACGAAATACTTTGACATATTCTCTAATGTATCTTTATATAGTGAACCCTCCATATAAAGGATTGTTCTCTCCTTACATCTAACGGACTTTGGATATAACGGACTTTGGATATAACGGACTTTCATCTCTATATAGTTTACTAGATGGAAGTTTCACATTTAACGGACTTTGAATATAACGGACTTTGGATATAACGGACTTGCATCTCTATATAGTTTACTAGATGGAAGTTTCACATCTAACGGACCTTGGATATAACGGACTTGCATCTCTATATAGTTTACTAGATGGAAGTTTCACATCTAACGGACCTTGGATATAACGGACTTTGGATATAACGGACTTGCATCTCTATATGGTTTACTAGATGGAAGTTTCACATCTAACGGACTTTGAATATAACGGACTTTGGATATAACGGACATCTCTATATAGTTTACTAGATGGAAGTTTCATCTAACGGACCTTGGATATAACGGACTTGCATCTCTATATAGTTTACTAGATGATTTCACATCTAACGGACTTTGAATATAACGGACTTTGGATATAACGGACTTGCATCTCTATATAGTTTACTAGATGGAAGCTTCACATCTAACGGACCTTGGATATAACGGACTTTCTTCTCTATACAGTCCATTAAATAGAAGTTTCACTGTAAATTGGTGTATCTGTTTCCCGTACACACAACATACCTGTATATATATATAGAGTATAACTGCAGGAATACCAGATAATTTGGTCCGTATAGTAGGTAATAATGTCTACTAATACCTGTGCGTTACTCTACCAACCACAGCGAAACTACTGGCCTGTTACTGCTCTCAACACCACAGTGATCCCAGGGGTAACGATACTTTTTTGGGGGGAGGCTGTGTGTACCCTTGTTGTTAGAGGGGGTTTCGTTCTCTCCAGTCTCCTTCCCTCTCCCTGTTCTGTTCCTCCAACCTTCCCTCTCCCTGTTCTGTTCCTCCAACCTTCCTCTGTTCTGTTCCTCCCCAACCTTCCCTCTCTGTTCTCTCCCCAACCTTCCCCTCCTGTTCTTTCTCCCAACCTTCCCTCTCCTGTTCTGTTCCTCCCCAACCCCTCCTCCCCTCCCTGTGTCTCCCCCTCCCCTGTTCTCCCCACCCCTCTCCCTGTTCTGTTCCTCCCCAACCTTCCCTCCCCTGTCCTGTTCCTCCCTAACCTTCCCTCCCCTGTTAAGTTCCTCCCCAACCTTCCTCTTCCTGTTCTGTTCCTCCTTAACCTTCCCCCTCCCCTGTTCTGTTCCTCCCTAACCTTCTTCCTCCCCTATCCTGTTCCTTCTCTATTCCTTCTGTATGTATTCTAACTCACCTCTTCCCTTTCCCACTCCCTCCCTCAACCATTCCACTCCTCTCCACCCCTGATCCTCACTCCCTAGCCCTCCCCTACCCTCGTACCATTTCCACCCCCCTCGCCCACCCAATTCTAATAACATCTCACTCCCCTTACCCCTTCCTCCCCACCACTTTCTCCCCAACCTCTACCCCTCTTCCTACTCCCTCCTCCCCACCTTCTCTCCCCACCCTCCTCTTCCCACCGCCACACTCCCCATGACCCTGGTTTATGGGGCAACATTACACACGGGTCAGCTCCACATTGTACACGTAATTTCCAATTCCTGTTTTTATATCCGGCGCGATACGAATTTTTGGCCGCTGGGTCATTAAATGTGAGAATTTTGTATAATTGTGGAGTGTTGGGTCGCCTCTCCCCTCCCTTTCCCCTCTCCCTTTCCCCCCCTCCTCGTCTCCCTCGTGTTCCCCTCTCCTCTCCTTCCTCCTCACCCCCTCCCCATCATGTTCACCTTCCCCTCAATCGCTTTCCACTTCTTTCCTCTTCCCCTTCCTCCTCCCCTTGCAGTACATTCTCCTCCATCCTTATTCTTCCACCTCCTCTTCCCTTCCCTTCTCCTTCCTTTCCCTGTTCCTCCCCCAGTGTTCCCCCTTCCTTTTCTTCATTCCTCCTCTGTGTTCTCCTCTTCTTCCTCATCCTCACCTTTTCCTCTCGCCCCATCCTCCCTTGGCCTCCTTTCACCCTCTTCCCTGCTCCTCATGCCTCACCCCCTTCTTCCTCCCTGCTCTACTACTCCTCCCTCCCCTGCGCTTGAGCGGGATCTCTTGCTACTAATTGCTTTTGTGAATCTTGATAAAACCCATCACACCCCATGGCCTGGTTAATGTGATAGGCCAGTTGGAGAGAGAGAGAGTGGTTAGTGTGTGTGGGAGAGAGAGAGAGAGGAGAGCGGGTTAATGTGGATAGGCCAGTTGAGAGAGAGAGAGCGGGTTAGTGTGTGAGAGAGAGAGAGAGTGGGGTTAGTGTGTGTGTGTGTGAGAGAGAGAGAGCGGTTAGGTGTATGTGAGAAAGAGAGAGAGAGAGCGGTTAGGTGTGTGAGAGGAGAGAGAGAGAGCGGGGTTAGTGGTGTGAGAGAGAGAGAGAGAGAGAGAGCGGGTTAGTGTGTGTGAGAGAGAGAGAGAGAGCGTGGTTAGTGTGTGTGAGAGAGAGAGAGAGAGCGGGTTAGTGTGTGAGAGAGAGAGAGAGAGCGGGTTAGTGTGTGAGAGAGAGAGAGAGAAAACAGTTTCACACTAAAAAAAGAAAACAGAATAATTCGTAAGTGAGCGAAAGTTTGTTACTATCCATTACTCTCTCAGGGTGAAGAGCAACAATAATGAAGTGGTGAAATTAATGACTGACCTTGATAGTGTTCCCAGTTGACCTTTCTTAAATGAGGTCAAGGTCAAATTTAATATATACTTTGGATGACCTTAACGTTTGCGAAAGATGACCTCAAAGTTCCCTTAGTTTTGAACTCTTTTTACGAAGATCAGGTCAAAGTTCTCTAGTATTGACCTTGTTAACAGACAGAAATCTCCAGCTGACCTCACTTAACTGTGTCCTTGAAAAGAGGTCAAAGCTTGGGAGAACGTCAGCAATAGTTAGCGCCAGAGATAGTGAGTGTCTCGAAACTTTCTGCTTGAAATATCGCCCCGAGAGATAGCACTATTTCTAAGAGATATTTTCAGAAGATGTATTCAGAAGAGAGTGATACAGTAACGATGCTATTTCCCCGAGTCATCTCCAGGATATAACATGATTGATCTTGCCATTTTCGGGAGATTCGACTATTTTCTGGGAAATTTTCAGGAGATAGGGTTATTTTTAGGGAAATTCCTGTGAGACTTGTGTGATATTTGGGGTCATTCGCGAGATACGAGACTATTTCTCGGATTATTTTTTGTATTTACGAAAAAAAATTGGTTCATTCCGAGAGATAAATTTATTTCTTGGATATTCTTTGCGAAAAAAAAAATATTTCTCAGGCATTTTGGGAAGATATTTATATTTACTGGGGTTATTTCTAGAAGATTGTATTATTTAATAGTTAATTTCCGGGAGATAAAACTATTTCTAAGATTATTTCCCGGAGATAGGACAAATTCTCAAGTAATTTCCGAGATATACAACCATTTCCAAGGTTATTTCCCGGAGATAGGTGGCACAGAAGAGAGAGAAAGATTTGTATACCCAGACTACATGGCAGCTCTCACACCACTCGACTCAGGGCGAGTGTGCAAATATGTGAAAATGTGAGCAAATGTGAGCAAATGTGATTGGTGACCTCGTTGGTGAGAGAGAGAGAGAGAGGTAGAGGGGAGAAAGAAAGAGAGAGGGGAAGAAAAGAAAGAGAGAGAGAGAGTTGAATATATCACCATAAAAAACAAAACAAAACACAAACAACAACATCACTGGTCTACAACACACAGCGAGGACAAGCAACACCCGCCCCTTGCCCGCCCGCCCCGCCCCTTGCGCCGCCCGCCCCTACCTTGCCCCTACACCTTGCCCCTACCCACCTTGCCCCTGCATCCCACCCCTGCACTACGCCCTGCCGTTAACCCTGTCTACCCCTTCCATGCCCCACCCGCCTCTACCCCCACCCCTTACCCGCCCTACCTGTATACTTGAATCACTTTAGAAAGTTATATGAGATTTTTGATGCCTTTCTATTTCACAGCTTTCCCTGAGACATACCCCCTAAAGAAAGATAATTAATGACTAACTTTGATAATATGAGAGAAAATGTGTGAAAGAGAAGGAAGTTTTTATCAGAGCTTGAGAAGGATGAAAGAATTTCTATCTTCAGCGCTGTGAAAGAACTCCTTATATTGAACGCTGTGAAAGAACTCCTTATCTTGAGCCCTGTGAAAGAACTCCCTTATCTTGAACGCCGTGAAAGAACTCCCTTATCTTGAGCGCCGTGAAAGAACTCCCTTATCTTGAGCGCCGTGAAAGAACTCCCTTATCTTGAGCGCCGTGAAAGAACTCCCTTATCTTGAGCGCGGTGCTTTAAAACTTTCTCTTAAGCTCAAAAGTTTAAGGAAAAGTTTCAATAAGTTCTTCTTTGTCATTTCGTCTTGGCTGGGAGGGAGGAGAGCTGTTCCTCCTCCTCCTCCTCCTACTCCTCCTCCTCCTCTTCACGTCAGCGTCATCAAGCCATCATCATCAACGTCAGCAAGCCAAGCCATCATCATCATCATCACTAAGCCATCATCAACGTCAGCAAGCCAAGCCATCGTCCTCACCACTCAGCCATCATCAACGTCAGCAAGCCAAGCCATCGTCCTCACCACTCAGCCATCATCAACGTCAGCAAGCCGCACCATCATCATCACAAGCCATCATCTACGTCAGCAAGCAGCCATCATCATCATCACCAGCCATCATCAACGTCAGCAAGCCAAGCCATCATCTACGTCAGCAAGTCATCATCAACGTCAGCAAGCCAAGCCATCGTCCTCACCATAAGCCATCATCAACGTCAGCAAGCCAAGCCATCATCGTCTATAGGTCGTAACTGAAGGAAAAATGCCAGGTAAAATATTGTCTTACACCTGTGATTAATTTAAGTAGTGTTTATCTTGGATTAGTTTAAGTAGTGTCTATCCTGGATTAGTTTAAGTAGTGTCTATCTTGGATTAGTTTAAGTAGTGTCTATCCTGGATTAGTTTAAGTAGTGTTTATCCTGGATTAGTTTAAGTAGTGTCTATCCTGGATTAGTTTAAGTAGTGTTTATCTTGGATTAGTTTAAGTAGTGTCTATCCTGGATTAGTTTAAGTAGTGTCTATCTTGGATTAGTTTAAGTAGTGTCTATCCTGGATTAGTTTAAGGCGGTGTCAAACAGGTGGTGGTTGCCCCTCCTCCCCTCCTCCTCCCCCTCCTCCCCCTCCCCCTCCCCCCTACATCTCGAGGCGTTTATGGTAGAGGGGAGAGGGAGGGGTGAGGAAAGGAAGGAGGAAGGGAAAGTACTTATAGACACCTTTCTTTAACTTTCACTCAAGTTTCCTTCACCCAGGCTTGCACTAAACAACCTTCCTTACTTCCTTCCTTCCTTCCTTCCTTTCTTCGCTCAGTCTTGCACCAAACACAACTCATTTCCTTTCACGTACTCCTGCACCCTTCCTTCCTTCCTTCCTTCCTTCCTTCCTTCCTTCCTTTCGCTCAGTCTCGCATCAAACACAACTCATTTCCTTCACGTACTCTTGCACTCTTCCTTCTTCCTTCCTTCCTTCCTTCCTTCCTTCCTTTCCTTCCTTCCTTCCTTCGCTCAGTCTTGCACCAAACACAACTCATTTCCTTCACGTACCCTTGCACCCTTCCTTCCTTCCTACCTCTCTTCAGTCTTGCACAAACACACCTTCACGTACCCTTTCCTTCCTCTTCCTTCCACTCGCACCAAGCAGACTTCACTTGGTGTTGTTTGCATTATCCTCCTTTGATTTCCACTTCTGCCTAACTTGGCGGGATAGCATTGTGTTACACCCTGAGGACTTTAATGAACTTGTCTTAATTAGAGGCGAAAGTTCTATCATTAACACATTCACCAGTGCCTCTAATGAGCTACATGCGTGTCTTCCCACCACCAGACCATTCAATAAAAGTGACTGAATGTGTTTGTTTTTGTTTGGGGGGGCGGGTGTTTGGTATTAGGGTAATTTGTATTTTTTTAGTTTTTGGGGTGAATTTAGGGTATTTGGGAGGGTCTTTTGGGGTATTTTGGTATTTTGTGGGTATTTTAGGTGTTTCTGTAATTAGTTGGGTATTTTAGGGTAATTTGGAGTATTTTTTGGTTTTAGGGGTAATTTTGGGTATTTTAGGGGTTTGGGGTAGTATGTGGTTAATTTAAGGTATTTGGGTGGGTATTTTATATTTTGCTGTATTCTGGGCTATTTGTCGGGGGGGTATTTTGTAGTTCATCTCGTGTGAAATTTTGTGAGAAAAATTCCCTCAATGGTTCGTTCACGTGGTTGTGTCTGACGTCATCGTTTTCACCACCAAAAATGAGCTTTGAGACGTAACCTGCGTGACGTCACTAATTTTCGTACGTGACGTCATAATATTTCCATAAGTGACGTCACACAGTTTTCTTAAATGACGTCACGCCTTATGGCTAGCCTGGGTAATGATTTTCCTTAATGATTTTTACGCTGAAGATAATAATATATATATTTTTATTTTTATTTTTACGAAAAGTAACTAAAATTAACTTTTAAGTACTTGATAGACACAAATATTTCATATACACAATGATTTTCAGTCAGGTCAGGAAAGGCGCAGTCATTGAATAAATAAATACAGAAATAAATAAGTTAATAAATGGTTCCTGATTTTGATCTTTAAATTGAATTAATAAATAAAGTGAAAAAAAATGTAATTATTGGAAAACACTTTACAATATTTATCCCGGTTATTATATTTGTTCTTTCTTTCTTTCTTTCTTTCTTTTTCACATAAATAAACACGCATTACTCTCTCTCTCTCTTCTCTCACACATACACAGAAAAATTAACACACTTTAGTTCACTGTCTTTCTCTCTATCACTTCGTCTCTGTCTTTTTCTTTGTC